>NC_136725.1:24256702-24386702 GCF_936440315.1 Barbus barbus | reverse complement strand
CAACATGATCTTACTGTAGTTCTAGACTAAATATCTACATCAGACTAAATATCTACATGATCTTACTGTAGTTCTAGACTAAATATCAACATGATCTTACTGTAGTTCTAGACTAAATATATCAACATGATCTTACTGTAGTTCTAGACTAAATATCTACATGATCTTACTGTAGTTCTAGACTAAATATCTACATGATCTTACTGTAGTTCTAGACTAAATATCTACATGATCTTACTGTAGTTCTAGACTAAATATCAACATGATCTTACTGTAGTTCTAGACTAAATATCAACATGATCTTACTGTAGTTCTAGACTAAATATCAACATGATCTTACTGTAGTTCTAGACTAAATATATCAACATGATCTTACTGTAGTTCTAGACTAAATATCTACATGATCTTACTGTAGCTCTAGACTAAATATCAACATGATCTTACTGTAGTTCTAGACTAAATATCTACATGATCTTACTGTAGTTCTAGACTAAATATCAACATGATCTTACTGTAGTTCTAGACTAAATATCAACATGATCTTACTGTAGTTCTAGACTAAATATCTACATGATCTTACTGTAGATCTAGATTAAATATCAACATGATCTTACTGTAGTTCTAGACTAAATATCAACATGATCTTACTGTAGTTCTAGACTAAATATCAACATGATCTTACTGTAGTTCTAGACTAAATATATCAACATGATCTTACTGTAGTTCTAGACTAAATATCTACATGATCTTACTGTAGTTCTAGACTAAATATCTACATGATCTTACTGTAGTTCTAGACTAAATATCAACATGATCTTACTGTAGTTCTAGACTAAATATCAACATGATCTTACTGTAGTTCTAGACTAAATATATCAACATGATCTTACTGTAGTTCTAGACTAAATATCTACATGATCTTACTGTAGTTCTAGACTAAATATCTACATGATCTTACTGTAGTTCTAGACTAAATATCTACATGATCTTACTGTAGTTCTAAGGCAAGGCAAGGCAAGGCAAGTTTATTTATATAGCACATTTCATACACAGTGGTAATTCAAAGTGCTTTACATAAAAGAAAGTGAAATAGACATTAAAATCAATAAAAACATGGAAATAAGAATAATAAAAACAAGGAATTTTAAAATGATATAGAAAATGATTTAAAATAAATTTAAAGAAAATGATTATACATAAAATTCATTGCAGTCAGTTGGGACATATAGCACAGTGCTCATTCAAATGCACAGTTAAACAGATGAGTTTTGAGTCTTGATTTAAATGTGGCTAATGTTTTAGCACATCTGATCTCTTCTGGAAGCTGGTTCCAGCTGCGGGCCGCATAATAGCTAAACGCAGACTCCCCTTGTTTTGTGTGAACCCTTGGTATTTCTAACTGACTCGATCCTAATGATCTGAGTGGTCTGTTTGGTTTATATTCAGTGAGCATATCAGCAATATATTTAGGTCCTAGGCCATTGAGTGACTTATAAACGAGTAAAAGTACTTCTAGACTAAATATCAACATGTATTTACTCATCTCACCTGCACAAAAACACATTCAGTGTTCCTCACAATCAATAAAAACAGTCAAATACAAACTCAGAATATTATACAAACCTGCAATAATTAAATATGTTAAATAAGACAAATATAATTTATGTATTAAATCCCATTTTATTAACCGATGTCTTTGCTGCTGACCTTCGATGATCCAATTCAACCAAACTAAGCAAAAATTAAATTTGTGTTTGATTGTAGTTATTGCTGAATAGTGTTGAACTTTCTTCAACTGCGTCGTATTCTTCATGTGATTAGTTTGAGCGGCGCTCTCTACTGTACAGACCTGAATCTACATTTCCTTCAGTCTGAGCCGGATTCACTTCACTTTTGGTGTGAAAGGGCTTTTACATTTGTACAAGAAGAACTTTTTATATTAAAAACAAACAAACAAGCCCTTCCCAGATTTAAAAAGTTACTCAAAAGTAAAGTAACGCATTACTTTCCAAAAAAAGGAACTAGTTTACTTTTTTATTGCGTAACGCATTACATTTAACAGTAAGGTTCCCGAACACTGCCTGTGAGTGCTGGGGGTGTGATTATCTGTGATTCTGCTCTAATCTCTGCTTCTGTCCCGGGGCAGGTCGAGGCGGTCGTGTGGCAGCTCACGGCGGGACACTGTCCTCCTTCATCGTCAAAAACATCGCCCTGGACAAAACTGATGACAGCAACCCGCGAGAGGCCATCCTGCGTCACGCCAAAGAAGCGGCTGAGAACCCGTACTGGGTCGCCCCGGCCTAAGAACAGTAAGACAGAGACCAGAACTAGATCATAGACCCATTGAAACCAATGCTTTTGGGACACGCAGACTGACAGATACACTAGCGCTGTTCCCCTCTGGAGAAAAAATATCAATTTCATTTGTATATATTCATATGGTTTTTTTAATCTTTTTTTATACTTACAATATATATATTTTTTAAATGTCCTTGTCAGATGTTATTTTTAACACTAACTTTTTAAGTATCATTTTCACTCTTGTTCAGTTTAGTTTTAGCATTTGCATTTAAGTTTTTGTTTATTTATTGTTTCAAATGTACTTTTATTAATTATTAGGTAATATATAAAAGTATTTCCATCATTTTTACAAACAAAATAAGAGTATTTTTTACTTAATATTGACTTAATATTGATTAATATTGTTTATTGCCAAGTACAGTACATGCACGAGGAATGTGTCTTGGTAAATCAGTGCTTGACAAGACAACAGAAAATCAAAAATAAATCATAAAAACAATGCGGTAACAACTTAAAAGACACATTTGGGAAGATAAAATAAAATGTTAATATAAAATACAAAATAAATATTTTAAACATTAAAAAACATTTTCTCTACATTTGTGCAGAATATGTAAAGTGGGGCAGTACATTTCTGAACATTGTGCAAGATGTGCAGTGAGGAGCCAGTGCCACTGATTACAGTCCGAGGTGTGTTTCTTATTGTAAAGTGTAATGTCCGTGTCCCTGATGGGTCCTGGGTATTGTTAATAAGGACAGTTAGGGATGGAAAGAAACAATTTTTGTGGCGTGAGGTCCTGGTCCTGATGGACCGCAGTCTTCTGCCAGACGGGAGTGCTTCAAAAAGTGGAAGGTTGCATCCGATTATCTTCTCAGCAGAGCAAATAACACGTTTCAGTCGGCCTTTGTCCTTAGCAGTGGCAGCAGCAGACCAGATGGTAATGGAGGAAGTGAGAATGGACTCAATGAAGGAAGTGTAGAAAAGAACCATCATTGTCTTTGGCAAGTTAAACTTCTTCAACCGCCTCAGGAAGTACATCCTCTGCTGTGCTTTTTTAATTAGAGAGCTGATGTTGAGCTCCCACTTGAGGTCTTGGGTGATGATGGTGCCCAGGAACGGACAGAGTCCACAGTTTCCACTGGAGAATTACACAAGATAATGGGTTCTTCCTGAAGTCATCTCCACAGTTTTTACAGCGTTGAGCTCCAGGTTGTGCACCAGGTCACCAGATGGTCAATCTCACACCTATAGGCAGACTCATCCCCATCAGAGATGAGCCCAATGAGGGTGGTGTCATCCGCAAACTTCAGTAGTTTGACCGTCTCGTGACAGGAGGTGCAGCTGTTGGTGTATCGAGAGGAGAAAGAACACAGCCTTGACGGAAGCCAGTACTGATGGTTCGGGGGTCAGAAACATGTTTACCCATTCTCACATGCTGCTTCCTGTCAGACAGGAAGTCTATGATGCACCTACAGGTGGAATCAGGCGCATTCAGCTGGGAGAGCTTGTCCTGTAGCAGAGCCGGTGTGATTGTATTGAACACAGAGCTGAAGTCCACAAACAGCATCCTGGCATAGGTTCCTGAGGAGTCCAGGTGCAGAGAGAGCCATGTTAACTGCGTCATCTACAGACCTGTTGGCAATACATTTGAGGTGGGACAATACAAGGCGCTCGAAGGACTTCATTGCTACAGATGTCAGGTGACAGGCCTGTAGTCACTTAGACCTGTGATCCTGGGTTTTTTAGGGACGGGGATGATGCTGGAGGTCTTGAAGCAGGCTGGCACATGGCATATCTCCAAAGAGGTCTTAAAGATATCTGTGAGCCGGGTCCAGCTGCTTTCCGAGGATTCGGTCTCTTGAAGACTCTGTTTACATCTCTTTCCTGGATGGAATAAAAATACATTTTAAATTCTTTTAAAAATTGCTTTAAAGTTTTTGATTCATAAAATTTGGTTTATAATAATTTTTTCACTTCTTTATAATATTCCAAATACAGAAACAAGCATTTTAATCATTTCCATTATTCTTTACACAGAAACACACTAAAATATGCTTAAAAAATAAATATGTATTTTCAAAATTCATTCATTCATCAATACAGTTTGAATAGAATTTGAACTATTTTTATTGGTCATTTTCAGTATTGGATTGAATTGATTCGTTACAATCCACATTTGTCAACATTAGCTGAATGGAGTTCAGACTGGTGCCTGATGGGATTGCTTTTATGTGCAGAATGCATGCGATGCTGCTGTATGATGTGGTCTGGCAGGTGCACGGGTTCGGCTGGAGATCAGGTGCAGGTGAGACAGGTGTGAAGACTGAAGCTCACCTGACACCTGTGTGTCACACCTCAGCTCACAGATGCGTTCATGTTCTCCGGTTACAGACAAATAACAAACCCGAACAGCACTGGAGCACCTACAGATGCCTGGATGGCATTGCATTACGGGACAAAATACAAAAGCATGGTAGCACACCAGCATGTATGATTTGCATCAAATACAAAGACTTTCAGACATTTGTAAGTGTCTGAATATTATTGTGTCTAGTAAAATCTAGCTTTTGGGGTTTTCCAGTACAATGCAGAGTATCATATCATCCACAGTCGTTGCCAAAAATGCCATTTATTTGTACTTTCTTCATACTGTAGATGGATTGCATACATTTCTTTCTTTCTTTTAATTTATGTATTATATAAATAACCGCATATATTTTTTTTACATTTACTTCTTTGTTGTTTTTATGTAACATTTATTGGTAGAAAAAGACAAAATCATCAAGCTTTAATCTTTGCATAAGACATCCACAATCATTGGCAAAAATACAATTTAATACATAATTTATTTCTATTTAATTAATTATTTAATGCATTTTAATTTCATATTTTAAGTATTTATTTAATTATTACTTATGAATTATATATTTATAAAATATGATATATGATATATGTAAAAATGAAAAAATGATATATGTAAAAAAATAAAATAATTATATATATATATATATGTATATATAACTATTTATTTATTTAATTGCTTTACAAATACATTTAAATACTTTTTTATTTAATAATTTTTTTATTTTGGTAAAAGACAAAATCCTCCAGGTTAAGTTCTAAACGTTAAATCACTCCTTATCTTAGACTCTGTAATATGCAGATTATCATCAGATAAAACATCCACAGTCGTTGCCAAAAATACAATCTTTTTGTTATGATTTTCTTCATACTCCAGTGATGGATTGCATCCTGATTCCATATTAGTTTTTTTGAAATACTAAAATAAGATCTGAGTGAAGGACTGCTGTCGTGAGACGACTGATTCCATGAAAGGCTTTCTGGGCTGGAATCTGAATGCAGATGGAAATCCCAGCTTTATGTTGTGTTTATGTAGTAAAAGCGAGCGGCTGTATTTACATTCTGGCCGTGTGGTCCTCAAATATGCTGGCCGATAAGAAGCTGTCAGGTTTTTATCTGCTCATCTCTTCTGTTGGATGTTTATCTGGAGAATAACACTTGGATCTGTTTTGGTGGTGGTCTGTTGGGTCCAGAAACAAACCCTGTGTGTGACGAGAACAGAGTTCTGTGCTACTGTTTAGATCAGTGCTGAGGCCTGAATCCTGCCTGCATTACACCACCATTATATCTGGACATATATCAGTGACCATATTGGTATCGGCCGTAATTATGTTTTATTTATTTATTTTTAAAAAACTGTTGCATTTGACCCGGTGAACCAAAATTATTTAATTTAATTTAATTATTTTTTTAAACTATATCGGTGATCATATTAATATCAGCCATAATTTGCACTGTTTTTAATTATCAATATCAGTCTAATTCTGAATTTGTATTTTGTTGTCTGTGTTTGCTTAAAAAAAGGGGTGAAAAAATAATAAAAAAGCTGTTGCATGTGATGTTGAACTGAAAATGAGACTAATTTTTTTTTTTTTTTTATGAAGATTACTGTCATTATTTTGTTTTCAGCATTTTCTTTTTTTCTATTTTCTTTTCTTTTATTATTATTTTCTAAGAATTATTTCTGGAAATATATTGGTATTAGTCATAATTAGTACTGTTTTATTTATTGCCGTTTTGTTTTGCATATTTTATTTTATTATTTCATAACAGAAGAATTAGATTTGGAGCTATATCAGATATATATTGGCATTGCCTGTAGTTATGACTGTTTTAATGATCAGTTTTAGTCTGATTCAAGATTTTAATTTTGTTTTCCAGTTTTATTTATTTATCCATCCATCCCCAAAATGTGCTTTTAATTTCTGTTAATTTCAGCGATGGATTGCATTTCAGTTGATTAGTCAGTGTCGGTTTAAAATATTATTAGTTAATTATAGTACATGGAAAAACAAGCATTCTCAAAATGATTCGCAAACAAAATGCCCAATACTTTTCAATTTAAGATTGAATTTATAAAGCCATTTGATAAAAATGTATAAAACCTGTTTATAATTTGCAGAAATATTAAACAAATATTTTTAGATGATTGTTTTAAAAACATTAAAGATGCTATTGATGAAATGGAAACTCTTCAGACAGAAGGCAGTAAAGTGATGCTGTTAGGCGTCTCAGGTGTGTGTTCGTGTAACTGGATCTTCATCATTAGAGGAGAGCAGTAATGAACACAGAGCTAATGATCCTGTTACTCTCGTGCCGTGTCTGAACACACACACACACACACACACACACACACACACACACACACACTACACACTGACACTGGAGACGCTGAGGTGTGAATCGAGGTCAGCGCTGTAGTCTTTGTATTTCTGCTTCATTCGTCCTCTTACAGGTGTCAGACCAATCAGAGAGCAGACACTTCACGTCTCAGATTCATCTCTGGGCTGAATTTAAACAGCAATTTTCTTTTCTTTTTTATGTTATTTTGCCATTTTTATTAGTTTTAGTTTTTTTTAATATGTCTGTATATTTTTTATTCTATATATTTTTAGGTTAAACTATTTTTGAACTGAAACAAAAATAGAAAAAATATTTTTTTTGTTAATGAAATAAAGCTGAAATAAAATACAAATATTAGATGAAAAACCAAACAAAAACGAGAAATGTTTCCTTGAGAAGTGACTGAAATAAGGTTGAGTTTACAAACTGGAAAGTAAAAAAAAGAAATAAAAATAAATTAAACCTAAATAGTAATATTACAAAACCTGACAAAAGCACATAGCGAAATTACAAAAATTTTAATAAAATTAAAAATGATAAAAACTCATTCAAAATATTAATAAAAACTATAATAACTTATAAATAATTGCTTTCAAGTAATTTTTAATGGCTTCAAGTTGTTAACAATAATGCTTTATTACTTTTATTTTGTCTTTATTTGTGTAAAAGTGTTTTAGATTATATTTGAAATGAGTGATAATCGGATTACATGATATTTGGACACTGTTTTTTGTTTTTTGTATTATATTTTGTGTGTGTGTGTATTTGTGTGTATGACAATAATTTGTGATTATTTATATGAATAAAATATATATATATATATATATATATATATATATATATATTGTGATTTTATATGAATTTTGACCTATTAATAAATATATATATATATATATCGTGATTTTATATTAATTTTGACCTATTAATATATCATATTAGTACATGTTTTACTGTCATTAATAATTCATTTAAATAATTTGTCATTATTATTTATATGAATTAAAAAAAATACATATTTATACATTTTGTTTAATTTTTATTTTGTTCACAAATGTGTGGGCACATAAGTATTATTTAAATAAATATAAATAATTAGTGATGATAAATTATCTAAATCAGCAATGTAATTAAAGTACAATAAGTACTTCCATAATGCATCAATACTTTGCAGTTAAAATAAAGAATCGTTACAATAATGAAGAATATATATATATATATATACACACAGTATATATGTCATTTTTATATATATATTTATTTACTTATTTATATGTTTATATTTTTTATATATTTATAATTTTTTAACATTTCATTTATTTCTTTTTTGGTGGTGAATTTTTTTGTATTTTTCTAGACTCTGAAAAACAAGAAAATGCAAAAGAAAAGCGCACAGGACATGAATAATTAGGCCACATTATTAATGCTGATGCAGCTTAGCTGAAGCAGGTGCATAATCGAAATGCTCCGATTGTAAACATCTACTTTTAGATGGGTTGCATAAGTGCACATCAATAACGTCGGTGGATGAAGATGATGCCACCGCTGAAGAACGAGCTGCAGTAGATGTGGATTATGTGTCTCCGCTCATTACAACCGAATGGAATGTACCCTCTGGCTAACCTACAGGACGCTTTTGCTTTTTAAAACACGAGACGAGATCTTGAAACACTATCGTTTCTCAGAGAGCCACTAATGCATGAGTTTTCCTCCGCTTCAAGCCTCTTGTGTCCGGAGTCTGTCCTGCAGGGACAAACAAACGTGTCCAGGGATTTCCCCACATTTCTGCCGTGTTATTGGATAGCGCTCGGAATAATAATCCTCCGGATATCTGCAGCTGCAGAACCCTCAAAAGCACATCATCTGCTGATCAGAAAAGCGTGGTGAAGAGTGAAGTATCCCAGCTTCCCCAGCACTGCGGCCTAATCCAGGGGCCTATTCTGAGTGCTGATGTCAACAAACGCCCCAGTGTCCGATACGGGCCGGGGAATGCAGGAATGCCGGAGCAGGTGATGTCACCGAGTGCTTTGGTTCGAGGCGGCGCCTGTCAGTGGATCGTATATCTGGGGCTTGTTGTCACGTTGTTTTCAGAATCAGAGGCTCACTGTGACTCTGGAGGGTTAACTCATAGCTTCGAGTCACATGACCGGTGTCCTGATGCTTGTATGTGATTATCACGATATACAGTATTATCACGATATTCAAATTTACTTGCAAAAAAGTGTTCATAATATTTTTGCACGGACTTTTACATGAACTGTTCCCTCCTGGTGGAATGAACTCAATCTGAGCAGCTGAGTCCTTAACCATCTTCAAGAATCGGCTAAAAACACATCTCTTCCATCTTTATTTGACGCTCGAACTCTAGCACACTCTATTATAATTCTATTCTTTAAAAAATAAATAAATACTTGCCCCTTTTAGACTTGCACTCTATTCATTTACTGCTTGTTTTCTTAAAAAAAACAAGAAACTAACACTAGCTTTTCTAATCTTTTTGTATTCTATTTGTTTTCTTCTTATTTATTATACATTTAACAAAAGCAAAAAAGGCATCTAACACTAGCTTGCTCTATTCTTTTTCCATTCTATCTATTATATAATAAAAATAATACAATCCTTGCTAGTGTAGTGTGTTAATCTAGCTGAGGCTTGTTACAGCACTTGTGTATCATTCCTCTTTTATTGAGTTTGATTGCTTCTATTCTCCTCAAGTCGCTTTGGATAAAAGCATCTGCTAAATGACTAAATGTAATGCAGGTTTAATAACTTTTTTCTTATGACAAAAGGAACTGAACATTTAAATACAACAAAGCAATACACAGCATTTGTTTTTATAAAGTACAAAAATTCACAAAGATTAAAGTGCAAAAGAATTATAAACACTTTATAATAAGATCTCATTAGTTAACCTTAACTAATGCATTAACACTAACAATGAGCAATAGCTACATTTGCTACAGAAGTTATTCATCTTTGTTTAAAAATAAAACTGTTAGTTCATGTTAGCTCGGGAGGGTTCATTAAATAATAATAATAATAACAACATGTTATTAAATATTGAAATGACCTAAGATTAATGAATGTTTAGAAGAATTGTTCTTTGGCGGTTTGTTAACTAAGGAATTAACTGTTAACTAATAGAGCTTTAATTTAAAGCACGACCAAACAACAAAGAATCAAAACGTTTTCAAACAAAATATGTTTGTGTTTGAAAACCCCGGTGTCCTGGCCAGATTCCCTCTACTGGCCCTTGTCTATCATGGCCTCCTAATAATCCCTATACACTTGATTGGCTCTATCACTCTCTCTCCTCTCCACCTGTAGCTGGTGTGTGGTGAGTGCACTGGGGCCGTTGTGCTGTGGCTGCAGTCATATCATCCAAGTGGATGCTGCACACTGGTGGTGGTTGAGGAGAGACCCCCCCACATGATTGTAAAGCGCTTTGGGTGTACAGCAATACTGAAATAAATAAATATATAGAAATGTATTGAAAATAAATAGTATTCAGCTGAAATGAAGTGACATACTGCCAAGTGGTGACCCATACTCGGAATTCATGCTCTACATTTAACCCATCCAACGTGCACACACACAGCAGTGAACACACACACACACACACACACACACACACACACACACACACACACACACACACACACACAGCAGTGAACACACACACACACAGCAGTGAACACACACACACACACAGCAGTGAACACACACACACACAGCAGTGAACACACACACACACAGCAGTGAACACACACACACACACACAGCAGTGAACACACACACACACAGCAGTGAACACACACACACACACACACACACACACACACACAGCAGTGAACACACACACACACACACTCACAGCAGTGAACACACACACAGCAGTGAACACACACACACACACACACACAGCAGTGAACACACACACACACACACACACACACACAGCAGTGAACACACACACACACTCTCACAGCAGTGAACACACACACAGCAGTGAACACACACACACACACACACACAGCAGTGAACACACAGCAGTGAACACACACACACACAGCAGTGAACACACACACACACACACACACAGCAGTGAACACACACCGTGAACACACACCCGGAGCAGTGGGCATTTATGCTGCGGCGCCCGGGGAGCAGTTAGGGGTTCGGTGCCTTGCTCAAGGGCACCTCAGTCGTGGTATTGAGGGTGGAGAGAGCGCTGGACATTCACTCCCCCCACCTACAATCCCTGCCGGCCCGAGACTCGAACCCACAACCTTTGGATTACGAGTCCGACTCTCTAACCATTAGGCCACGACTTCCCTTATGAACACCATTGTGAATATAAAAATCTGAAAGGCTGCTTAAATCATTTAAATATGTTAATATTGAATGAATATGCTTCATTTTTCTCATGCTGAATAATGATAATTACTGTATTTGTATTACTGTAAGGGGTATATGTTAGTAAAGGTATAGAAAAAATGTATTTATTGTTGGTTTCCAGCCATAGCTGTATCCCTTCTAGCCACAACCCTGAATAACACATAATTACTGTATTTGCATTACTGTAAGGGTAGGTTTAGGGTTGGTGTAGGTGTAGATGTTAATAAACCATAATTTTACAGGTAGCATTTTTCATTGTTGAATTGCACTACCTACTGTTTTAATGGGAAGTAGCACAAATCAACAGAACACCGACCGGCTCGAAGACCTGGAGGGCAAACACATCCATAGAACTGCAGCACAAGCCTGTCAGCTGTCCATGTTTCCAAACTGCAAATATTCAAATCACCTCTCAAAAGAATAAAACAAAGATATGTGAACAAAATGCAAGTTTTGGCCATTTGCAATTCATATTATATGCACCCACGGCAATATTTCAATCATTAAACAACGTGACAAAACCTGAAAAACACTTAAGGTGCCTTAATGTATTTAAAACGGTGATATTAAAAGAACAAATTCAGTACACACCTTATTGATTATCCTTACTTTATAGCATATGAGCCCGTAATGTGATGAACGTAATGCGCTAAACAGTTCCGTGTTTACTTTATAATGGTTTTATATGAGAAACTTTGCGCATTTCGTTTATATTCTGGGTTCATCTGCTTGCTTGTACACAGTATGCATCATCAGTAAGGCATGTACTGAATTTCGCCTTTTGATATCAGCGTTTTACTACATACAGTAACTACTTAATGCAAACCGTGTAAAAATAGCTGGTGGTCAGCGGAGCAAAGCCTCGAGTTGCCCTATATGGGTGTGACGTCACGTGAAAACTATCAATTGGGCTTCTGAGCTTTGAATATGGTCTTAATCAGGGTTGATGCCATATTTGACAAATGAAAACATGCACACACACACACACTCTGTAGATTGTACTGTCCTTATGTCTTGTCTGATTTTCCCAACCCATGTTCTTCTCTAGTCCAGGAATGGCGATCGCAGCTGCTCTGCAGTTTTGTAAATTGGTAAGACATGTTTTCAGGTTTCATTGGCGATTGAGGGATCACAGCAAACAACAGCACGCTCTGGGAGTTTCTGCAGTTAAGAGCTATAAACTGTCTATCTATTGTTCTGTCATTCCATTCATCCATCCATCCATCTATTGTTCTCACATTTCATCCATCCATCTATTGTTCTATCTGTCATTTCATCCATCCATCCATCTATTGTTCTATCTGTCATTTCATCCATCCATCCATCATTATACCTATTATTCCGTCCATCCATCCATTGTTCAATCGTTTCATCCAACCATTCATGTATCATTCTATTTATGTGTCTATCTACCCATCCATCCATCTGTCCATCCATCGTTCTGTCTATCTATCCATCCGTCCTTCAGTCAGTGTGTTTATAAAGCTGCATCATATTGCATGTTTTTGGCAGTCCAGGTCTTTCTCTGCATGAGAAAGCATCCGTCCTCATTCGTGCCGTTCTGGATCTAAATGTCTGAATGTGGGATCCAGGCCTCTTCTGGTCCGATCAGACCAGACGCTTCTTCACAAACCTCTGCAGCCCCATGGAAACATTTCCACAGAGTGCCCAGATTTACTGCTCGGCCCGGCTTTACAGCCAGCTTTTGTTTACCATAGAATCCTGGGCTGCTGTTCAGGAATGCATTAGAGCTGAGCGGGACGGATCCCGACTCTCCAAACCGCTCCTCAGCCCTGAAATGTCTCTCAGCATGTCTGAGCTTCAGCTTCTGAAAGCCCTGGACTATGATGGACTCCTACTGTAAATATCATCTTTTTTATTTTTTATGTTGTTGTAAATGTAGTAATTTACAGTGTGTGTGAGAGAGAAATGCATAACTTAAAATATATAAAATAAAAAATTATATCTAGATTTTTTGTTTATATTTTGTGATATGAAATGTTTTAAAACTGAGTATAATTAGAAAAAGGATTTTATATAATACAACTATAATCATATAATATAAATTTACAAAATTATTTTAATTTATAATTGAATTTTTTACCAGTATTTATTTTGCCACATATAATAGACTGTATAAAATGTTTTAGGTCTGAGCATAACTACATTAAAACACAACTAGATGTGACACAACTTGTTAGAAACATCTTATTGGAGAGCAATTTATATAAAATGAAAAACCACTGGTCGAAAGGAAACCTTTGGATGAACTGTTTATGTATCTGGTTAACTGTTCTTTTATTTTTAAACCTCGTGCATTGATAATGCATTCATGAACGCACACAAAAGCATGATAGAAACGAGGTTTATTTTGTAAAAAGTTATAAAATGAATATTGTACAAAAATAAAGTCTGTAGAGAGCTTTGGTTCAGTAACACAAAACAAGACAAAACGTCTCACAGGACCGACGAACACTGCAGGACGGAAAATGAGTTTCAGCAGACATTTGAACTCTTATCTTGAATGTTCTCTTTCGAGGAATCCACGAACGTAAGTTACACGCAGTGAGCAAACTGTCATGCGTCAGGACAGAGGATCGCAGCGAGCGCGTGTTTTCGGTTACATCTACGACTCCAAAGCACGTTTATCATGATTAAGGAGGAACAGCTGATGAAATATATCCTGATAAAAGAGGCATCTCCTGCTTTACAGAGGTTTGGCCTAGATACTTCTGAAATGGGGGGATTTGTTCAGGGATTACGGCATCATAATGCAACAGTAAAGCCCAAAGTATACTTCGGTTTTTACACATGCTTTTTACATGCAAATTTCTTCAATAGAAATGTAAACGCTACCACCAGGTTTTTGTACGCTCAGGTCGAGCATGCATATTGAATTTGTTTTGCACTAATCAGTTGTTACACAAGGTGGCAGCACTGGCCCACGGGAGAAAGCGAAACTAAAGAGACTGAACAACGACAACAGACGGCCGCATTGAGAAGCGCTTGTGTGAGAGAGTTATAAAAGAGCCCAGCTTTAGTTTAAAAGAGTATAGAAACATTTTTAGCGGTCATAACTGGAGAAAAACACCGCAGACACTGGACTAAGATAAAGCTTTCTACAGAGCATGTGTCAGCCGCTGTAGCTCCGCCCCTTGTGTTCGTTGTCTTATGTCTTCTATATGTATTTCCACACTTCCCAACATCAACATCCGCTTTGAACATTGCAATGCACACGATAACTGTATTAAACACTACAATAAGTAAATCCACTCCACCATTCTTTAACGGTGATAATATCCACCTTATTTTTTTCTTTGCACAATTAAGTCCGAAATTCTCATCCGAAATTTTTACACGTTAAAAAATAAATACGTAATATGTAAAAATTCGTATCAGGTTAGATTTTCTGCGTTTTCGCATCTGTAGCAAGCATTTTGATACGAAAGGATGACGAATATGAAAAAAAAACACCTTTAAGAGCGGGTTCTAATTTTAGCTGTACAAAACTGCTTGTTTTGCTGCTTGATATTGCAAACTGGTGCACCTTGGTATATTATTTTAATGTATTATCTTAATTATGAAACATAAAACAGTTTCACCGTTTACCTTCTCGCGGCTTCCCTACAGCAGCTAACCGGAAGTCTCGCACATTCATAGAAAACGGCTTACTTCTGCATTAAATAAGGTGGATAGAGCTAGCACAAAAACGGAAGTTCAAAGATAAAATTATAAAGATGTGTATGCGTACAAAAACAAGGTATACTTTGGGCTTAATGCACAGAAAGGCCTGCGTTTTCTCTTCCTACAGGCCCTGTTTACAGTCGAAGACCCAGATTGCTCTATAATTGAGAGAATTGATCCTGTTGAGAAGTTTATTTCAAGTCGGTTAGAGCTGACAAAGCTGATTTGACATAATTGGTCTTAAACGACGGGGGTCCGTGGCGCTTCTCCGTACAGATTAATGGATGAACGGCCGGTTTGACCTCAGCGGTCGCTCCAGACCGGACCGAGCGGACGGCGGGTTTAAACAGGTCACATGTAACAGTATTTGCTCTGATCAAACAGTCCATTTGTGGCGCTCGGCTCGGCGTAGGCGGTCTCTGGCACTGATTTCATTACAGTGAGATGTAAACATGTCAGGCCAGGCCGTATTTTAAAGAGATAATTGGAGACGAGCCATCTGAGGTCCGGCTTGAGCACACGATGGACCACGCTGCCTGTTTTAATGACGGGGAAAAATCGAGACTTTCGCTTTTTGCAGAACAACATCAGCTTTTTATTTTCTACAATAATACTTGGTCCTCTGCCCGCTTATTATCTGTTCTTTTGTTGTAGGAAACAACGGCAGACTGTCTGGTGGAGCTGGAGACCAAAGATACGTCTTTTCCATCACCGAACGTCACAGACGGGACGTAATTATCCGCTTTTCTTTCGTTCATCTAAAGATTCTCTCCGATTTACTCAAAGCTCATGTCGTTCCAAAACCATTTGACCTTCTTCTGTCAAACGCCAAAAAGGAGATCTAATGCAAAATGACATTGTGAAAGCATCATAACAAGACTTTTGCATTATTTTCCAAGTCTTCTGAAGTCGTGCAATGCTTTGCAATCTTTCATCTGACATGCAAAAAACAGTGAGGTTTGGATTCAGTGATGTCAAACCGGGCACAAGGGTCTTATTCAGTGTGTTTAACCTTAAGATTTTAGAGGTTTGTATTGAAAAATGTCTTAAATTTGGGTTGGTTCCTCATGCATATCAATCATATGACTTCAGAAGACTTTGAATAACATGCACAAGTTATGTTCACTATTTTCATTGTGCCAAATGACTGTAAATCCTGATCTACCTTCTGCAGGCAAAATCCATTGGTTTTGATTGGGTGCCAGATTTCCCCATGCAGATTCTACAATGGGTTCAAGTGGGTTGTGTAATTTTTAACACACAGACCAACAGAAATCTGCTTGATTTGAAAAGTGATTTCTGTGTGAGCGGTTTTGTAATAATTAAATAATAAATAAAACAAATATAAAATACAAAAATGCTCAGATCAAAACATTTCATATTCTATATACAACAAAAATATATAATAAATATAGAAAATATTAGAAAAATAGAAATATATTTTATATATAATTTTCTCTTATTTGTTTTATAATATTTATAAAAATATATATTTCTATTTTTCTAATATATTTTACTAGAAAAATATCATTAATATTAGAAAAATTGGCAGCCCCCATGTTTGACCATGAGGCTTGAGAGATTTTCTAATACATAGTATTATTAATATATAAATTTTTTTAAGTTATTATTTATTTTTCACATATATAATATCTGAATGTTTTTTTTTTTGTTTTTTTTTAAATCTGAGCATAAGATAAGTGAAATTTTGGCTAAATTTGGTGGGCAAAAAAAATCCATAGTGTGTGTATATATATATATCCATCTATCGCACCTTTAAACTCTCATTTTGTGAGTCACGACATGTTTGGAACGACATGAGCTTGAATAAATGACAAATTTATGAACGGTTTCTTGAAAAACTCAAACTCAAATTTGGCACCATCCAAGATAGAGAACAAAAACCCCCTCCTTAAATAAATAAGAGAAACAAACACTCTAATACAATGGATTGCAATAAATAACAATAACTTAATTAAATCTCAATAAATACATTTTCATATATACTATATATATATAGATAGCTTTCTGGATATTAAAGATCTGGAGTCTGTCGTTGTGGTTCTGTGTGTAAACGTGATAATCCACGGCAGGCGCGTCACGTTCCCGTATCCCACCGGGTTTGTTGCTGGATAAACGATGTGGTTTGGTAACAAAGTGAATACTGGATACATCTGGGATCTCCTTCCGAGAGTCCTCGGCCCAGTCCGAAGCGCTTCACGCTCTGCAAAAACATTATTCTCTTACCTAGCATTTTAGTCTTGTTTTCTAGAATACATATCTAAACATTATTGAATCAAGATGCATTTATTGCACAAGTAAAATGTCTTAAGATATTATGTCTTGTTTTCTGTAAAAAAATAAAAATTTAGTTAGTTTTTGCTTAAAACAAGCAAAAATATCTGCCAAAGGGGTAAGAAAAATCATCTTCTTTAGCCTTTGAATTAAGATTTATTTGTCTTGCACCATTGGCAGATATTTGTGCTTGTTTTAAGCAAAAACTAACATTTTTTTTTTATTTTTTTGTTTTTTAGAAAACAAGAAAAAAAGAAAAAAAAAAAAAAGAAAAGTACTGGCAGCTCATTACACACAACATTATCCATTAATTTTACGGACATTTCCATTTACTCTAAAACACAATGCAAAATGTAAAATTCAATATACTGGTAAAAAATTACTTGAAAATATACTCTATATTGTGCCCTATTTTGACAAATTTGTATCTTAAATCATTTCACTTGTCAAGTAACTGCATCTTGGTTCAAGAATGTTTAGATGTTTATACTAGAAAACAAGACAAAAATACTAAGAGAATAATTTTTTGCAATGCGTGGGTTTCGTCCGTCAAACGCAAGCGCACTTTTTAGCCGAATGCTTCTTCAGAGTATGGTATTCCAAGCTGTCGTCCAGAAACGAGATGTCGTCGTCGAAAGCGATGGGCCGGCAGCAAGTCCGAGACGGCGTTTCCTTGTCCAGCTTCTTGTTGTGGGTGAGGTTGTTGAGGATCTTGTCGTAGTTGGTCTCGGCGTCGAAACACGGGCCGCTGCAGTAGCGGAACATCAGCTCCTCTTTGGTCCTGTAACCCAAGCCCAGGTCTGTGACGTTGAGGTGGATCTCCTTCAGCAGACATCCACGCCCTTGACCTTTGACCCTGTCGTCTCGGCTTTCCTTACGGCCTCGTCCGCGACTCCTCTTCCGGTCTCCCCGTCCCCGGCTGCTCCTCTCGGAGTTTGTTGCTCCTTTCTGTCGGCCTCTGTCCCGCTTGGTTTGCGAGTCTGCGTCGGAGGATCTGCGCAGTCGGCCGATGGTGGCTTCGATGAAGTCCATTACGCTCTCAAACTGCTCCGGGTAAAAGCCATTCACGTCATCTTCAAGAGACAAAACAAAAACACATCAACTGTGTGCAAAACATGATTCTCTTACTCAGTATTGTTGTCTTGTTTTCTAGTATAAATATCTAAACATTCTTGAATCAAGATGCATTACAAGTAAAATAATTTAAGATATTAAGCCTTGTTTTCTAAAAAAACGTTTTTGCTTAAAACAATCAAAAATATCTACCAATGGGATAAGAAAAATAATTTTAATTCAAAGGCTAAACAAGATGATTTTTCTTGTCCCATTGGCAGATATTATGCTTGTTTTAAGGAAAAACTAACAAAATTTATTTTTTTTCTTTCATAAAACAATACTTAATATCTAAATCATGTTACTTGTCAAGTAAATGCATCTTGATTCAAGAATGTTTGGATATTTCTACTAGAAAACAAGACAAAAATACTAAGGAAGAGAATTGACACAAAATTACTCAAATTGAAATAAAATAATAAAGACTATATACATTTTTTAAATAATAATAAAAATTACACATCAAAATTACCAAAACTGAAATAAAAAAAATAAGAAAAACTTAACAGATATACTTAAAAAGATAAAACCAACTCAACAAAATTACGAACTTTGAAAAGAAAAGGGAAAATGACAAATTCTAAATATTATTAAATACTACATTAATGATAACACTGATGTGAATTTCAGTATAAATATGCTCGTTTGATTAGTGACCTAGAATGTGCAATAGTTTATCGTTTTAAAGATGTTCTGTTTGCTTCCAGGTTGAAATGATTCTGCTCTGCAGATCCTCAGCATGCTCTCAGACGTTTGGACTTCACTGTATATACGACTGTGTTTATTTGTCACTATCGGCCATCCCAAATAACGGCCCATGACTCACCGTCACTGGATGGACTGTTCTCATGTCAGGACTGCGATGGAAAATCTTATAGATCATGACATTGAGGTACAGCAGAAATACATCTGCTCTACCGCAAACTCGAAACATGCTCACCGCCCTCATCTTAAACAAAAGCAAGCGCACGTTTGATCTGCATGTAATGCATTATGATTTCATTACAGTCGGATCTCAAAGTTCAGTCTCCATTCAACCCAACAGACCGGCCTTGTCTCAGTTCTCGGAAAAGCCTTGCAACAATCGTGGTATATACATGCTGATAATCTTGCTTGATCATTTTCCCCTCATTAAAAATTATTTAACTTGAAAGAAATGAATAGTACTTTTGGAAATGTTTCATTTATTCCCACTTATAAGAGGTGAAGATAATAAAAGCTGAACATTTACACACCCTCAGACCATCGCAGATATAGATGAGTTTGTTTCTTCATCAGATTTGGAGAAATATAGCATCACATCACTTGCTCACTAAAGTGAATGGGTGCCGTCAGAATGACAGCTGATAAAAACATCACAATAATCCACAGCACTCCAGTCCATCAGTTAACATCTGGAGAAGACAAAAGCTGAAACACATCCAGCATTAAGACATTTTAACTCTAATATGAGTCTATAATTCATAATAACTCTTCCTCCAGTAAAAAAGTGCATCTGCTGTTGTCTCTCACATCAAAATCCAGCCACATATTTGTTTAGAGCTGCTTTGTCTTGTAAACGCTGCTTGATCTGTGCAGATTTCTCTCCTGATTCAGACCAGAACACTTTTCACTGGAGGAAGCGTTATGAACTCATATCCGAGTTAAAAATGTCTTAATGCTGGATGTGTTTCAGCTTTTGTCTTCTCCAGATGTTAACTGATGGACTGGAGTGGTGTGGATTATTGTGATGTTTTTATCAGCTGTTTGGACTCTCATTCTGACGGCACCCATTCACTTTAGTGAGCAAGTGATGTGATGCTATATTTCTCCAAATCTGATGAAGAAACAAACTCATCTATATCTGCGATGGTCTGAGGGCAAGGACATTTTTAGCAGAATTTGCATTTTTGGGTGACGCAGATGCTGTAAGCGTCTTATATTTGCCGTTTCGCCAGACTTAGCAAAAGCAAATACTGCGAGCTGTTCAATAAAGACATTTATGGGAAGTCGTGGCCTAATGGTTAGAGAGTTGGACTCGTAATCCAAAGGTTGTGGGTTCGAGTCTCCGGCCGGCAGGGATTGTAGGTGGGGGGAGTGAATGTCCAGCGCTCTCTCCACCCTCAATACCACGACTGAGGTGCCCTTGAGCAAGACACCAAACCCCCAACTGCTCCCCGGGCGCCACAGCATAAATGCTGCCCACTGCTCCGGGTGTGTGTTCACGGTGTGTGTGTGTGTGTTCACTGCTGTGTGTGTGTGTTCACGGTGTGTGTGTGTGTGTGTGTGTTCACGGTGTGTGTGTGTGTGTGTGTGTGTGTGTTCACTGCTGTGTGTGTGTGTGTGTGTTCACGGTGTGTGTGTGTTCACTGCTGTGTGTGTGTGTGTGTGTTCACTGCTGTGTGTGTGTGTGTGTGTGTGTGCGTGTTCACTGCTGTGTGTGTGTGTGTGTGTGTTCACGGTGTGTGTGTGTGTGTTCACGGTGTGTGTGTGTGTGTGTGTTCACTGCTGTGTGTGTGTGTGTGTGTTCACTGCTGTGTGTGTGTGTGTGTGTGTGTGTGTTCACTGCTGTGTGTGTGCACGTTGGATGGGTTAAATGCAGAGCACGAATTCCGAGTATGGGCTGTATGTCACTTCACTTTATTCAAAAACAAGCAGCTTTGAGAAATGCAGTCTAATGACCGAGAACATGCAAATTATATGTAATGAATCGCTGTTTACTTGTCAAATTAGGACAGGGTGCTTTTAATGCCAATTGTAAACCATACCTTAACTAAATGAAATAAACTTTAAAACCAGTTTCAGTGATTTTCATGCAAATATCAGCACATCTAACACACATGAACACCTGTTTCGTGTTACAGATGCACCATATGGCAGGTAAAGTGAAGTATTCTCTGTGGGACTGAGATGATTCAGATGTTTAGGGAATTTAGTCTTGCTTGAGATGTTTGTATGAGCTTCAACCGTTTGTGAGCAGCAGGCGTGATGAGCGGTGCCAGAATCGAGTAACCTTTACGCTGGTGTCATTTGTGTAACCCAGTTGGTTACATGATCTACGGCGGTATCAGATGAATCTGACAAACGCTGGCTGTGTCTCAAATCTCTGTGCTGCCTACATAGAAAGCAATTTTGCGTATCACAGGGTGATTGAACAATGAATAAACAGGCACATTCACATTTAAAGGAACACTCCACTTTTTTTTGGAAATAGGCTCATTTTACACCTCCCCTAGAGTTAAACGGTTGAGTTTTACCGTTTTTGAATCCATTCAGCCGATCTCTGGGTCTGGATTAGACCATTAGCATCTTGCTCAAAAATGACCAAAGAGTTATGACTTAAAGCTTGACTCTTCTGTAGTTACATCGTGTACGATGACTGATGGAAAGGAACTTTGCTGCCGTACCATGGGTGCAGCAGGCGCAATGAAGTAGTCCTAGTAGGTAACTAGTTATGATATGACGCAGTGTCTGAAAGTAGTCCCCAGCTATATCACTGCGCCTGCTGCACCCATCGTACGGCAGCAAATTTCCTTGATTATTACGCTGAATGGGAGTATAGTTCCTAGCCATATCGGTCTAGAAAAATTGAAACTTTTCATTTTCCGTCAGTCTTAGTACACGATGTAACTACAGAAGAGTCGAGCTTTAAGTCATAACTCTTTGGTCATTTTTGAGCAAGATGCTAATGGTCTAATCCGATTCAATGATCTATGCTAAGCTAAAAGTGCTACCGCCAGACCCAGAGATCGGCTGAATGGATTCAAAAACGGTAAAACTGAACCGTTTAACTCTAGGGGAGGTGTAAAATGAGCCTATTTCCAAAAAAAGTGGAGTGCTCCTTTAAACCATTTAAATGCCAGGTGCTCATCTTAGTTTTATGCACGTTTGTTTTTATCCAGGAAATCATTAGCTCACAATTCTGACTTTATATCTCCAATTCTAGCTTCATATCTCGCAACTGTGACTTTGTCTAGCGATTCTGACTTTTTATCTCACATTCTGACTTTCTCACAAACCAGATATGTCTTACAATTCTGACTTTATATCTCATAATTCTACCTTTATATCTCACAATTCCGACTTTGTCTCAAAATTCAGATATATCTCACAATTCAGATATGTTTCGCAATTCTATCTAAGAATTAACTCAGAATTGTGAGAATGGTACCTTGTAATTGATATAAACGCATTCTAAGAGGAAAAGTTGGATTTGTGAGATATAAACTTGCAACTGTGAGAAAAAAGTAGGAATTATGAGATCTAAAGTTGCAATTTGCTTTTTATATTTTATTCTGCAGCAGAAACAAAAAACATAATGGCAAGATATAAACTCAGAATTGCAAGTTTATATCTCAGTTCTGGGGGAAAAAAAGTCCACACTTTCTACCTTTTTTATTACCCTTTTTATATTTTTACCCCATGGCAGAAATAAGCTTCCATATAGTTCAGAGAGACGCCTCATTTAATTGGATAATTAAATGCATAATTTTCACTCATGTTTTCTATCAGAGCAACATTTAGAAAGATGCATCTCAATCATGCACTCAAAACCTCCTTTTCATTTGCTTCAGATAAAACATCTGACTGAAAGTCTGCAAATGCACTGCATGTTCTTCACTGCTGTTAGTGGCTGCTCTCTGGACGGCCAAACTGCCATAAGAACACATTTTGGAGCGATTCAGAGGACTAGAGATAGTGATGCATGCAGGGATCGAATCCCCAAGACACAAGTCACTGAGTGATTCAACATGTTTGTTTTTTGCAGCTCCCATCGTCTGTTGTTCACTATAGTTTTAGCACGCCTTACATTATGCAAGGGTCTGGCGACTGGTATTTTTGGTCAGTCCAGTGCAAACCATTCCAACATGTCTAGTTTGAGTCGTTAATACTCTAATTTAGAAAGTTCCCACGATGCAAGAAGGCTAGTGTGTAAAAGATGAGGCTGCTATTAAACATCTGGAACAGCTGCTTAAATGCACAACGAATGTATAGTTCATGCCTCTCCTGTCACATCAGTATCTGTCGATGTTCACAACAGCACCTTACTCAGGAAAACGTGTGAGAAAAGTGAAGTGACATACTGAAGTGAAGGAAAAGCTTGGTGCTGGAAAAGTGCTGGAAAGCTTGGCGTTAAACGTAAACAATCCGTGCAGACTTCATCTCAAGTAGGTTTATAAGAAAACAACGTGACTTTAAAAGCCCGTCCTCTGTGTTACAAGGCTATACGCCGCTTTCGTTTTCAGGTTTTTCATGCTGTTGAACAGATGGGGGTTTGTTATGTAAAGCATGTGGTCACGCAGTGCTTACGAAGGTAATGTTTCAGTTAACATACTGTACTCTTGACCAGTATATTGTCACAGTTGTGCATCTGTATCTGGGTTGCTCAACATGCAGCTATGCAAGTAATTGAAAGCAGTTCTCCATTGCAACTGAACTAAAACGAATTAACACATCTCCTTTGAGATGTGCATTGAAGAAATTGAGAGTTGCATGCTCAGTGACTTACATTGTTCCTCCATGGAGGCTTGTTTTTGGTGCATGGTTTCAGGTTGGGAGTCGATGATGGGGTCCAGAGCGGGCGTCTCACTGCGGACGACGGCTCTTTTGGATGGCTGCAGCTTGTGGAAGACGGGACGTGTGGAAACGGAGCTCAGGAGCAACAAACACGTGGCTAGAATGTCCCATAACTTCATTTTAGACTCAGTTCCTTTGAGGGAAGCTGCAACGGTGTAAAAGGTAAAAGCATGAACGTCTGCACAAAAGCATGCATGAGTGACAACAAACGTGGCTTTGAATGGAAAAAGGAGAGACTTTTCTTGTGTTAATTTGACGAATGCCGTGTTTGTTTTGTATTCGGCGCTACTGAAAGTCTTCCCAGAGGGAAACGGTTCAGAAAGAAGTGTTGTAACTTGTGAGAAGTACAGAATTAAATATTCTGATGAGGGCCCTGTGTGAAATGTGTTCTGTAGGCCAGTTAATGCTGAACAGATTTCTGTCAGTATAACAGAGCAGAAAAATGCATGTTTTCTGCCAGAGTTTTTCCCCATTCCGGATCCCAAAAACTCCTGTTGATGAAAAGGCAAATAAAATCTACCAGTTTCATGAACGGTTTACAATGACTTTTATGACCCTGTATTGCAGTAAATGACGCTTTACTCCGAATAGCTCTGATTTTTGGTCATTAAAACCTGCTGTTTCTATGTGTAATTAATAGCTTTTTGATATTTTAAGTCATATGGTCTTAAGATCATTTGGTTAACACATTTAATGCACCATACAAACAATCAGAGATGCATAAATCCAGGATTTTTTTTTTAAGTTTGAAGTATTTGACCTAATAATATGAGTCTATTAAATTTGCTCCAAAGCTGCTCATAGTGATGTGAAGTAAACAAACTCTTAAAGATTTCTCCATATTATTTACGGAACATTTTCAGTGTTTTATAGAAGTTACAAAGTTATGTTTTGAAAAGCATACAGTAATTTCAGCTGGAGTCCTAATATACAGTTTTATGTTAGGAGATCGGTGCACTCTTGAAAATAAAGGATTCAAATTGGGTTTTACATATTATTAACATATGAGAACCTTTTTAGGTCCTTCAGATGTTGTTTTTTTTATTTATTTTTTGGTGCATCAGAATCTGAGGAACCTACAATCAAATGTCCAAGTTTCCAAAGATTAAGGATTATTAATACGAAAATAAACCTCAATAACATTTATGTTTAAGAGTGTACGCGGGAAAATGACTGTAAAAAATGAATAAGGAAAACTAATGTGTGTTTATATGCAGAAAGAATAAGATAAATTCACCTTAAATGGGGTCCATACAGACCGGAGCTTCAGAAAAGCCAAATTCTCAGTAAATCAGGAAACATCCAAAGATCCAAAAGATAAAATCCGTGCGTTATCCTCAAGCTATCACGATTCCAGGTCCATTCACAACATGTTATCCGCTAGATCCCAATGAAGCGTGCGCAGAAGTGTCCAGAGTGTCCAACTGACGCGCCGCGGTGCGCAACGCGACGCGCGGAACCGTGATGCTGCCGCGTCTGTAACGAGAGAGAAAACCAGCAGCAGCGGCTCAGATGAAGACATCGGGATCCCAAAGACGCAGATCTGGATCCGAACTAACTGTAATAGTTTCCCGTGTCTATTAAAGCGCGCCGCATTCTGCCTCCGAGACGCAACGCAGCGCACAGGTGATGCAATCCAGGTGAATGATTGTTAATATCCGCACGGATCAGGTGAACGTGAAGCGCGACTGTACAGCAGATGGTGTGTGTCTGATATCTGTCAGCAGCACACAGCGGTCATGATCCTCGCTCGCGCGTCTCTGCACGCGTCTGACGCTCACACTCAGCTTTGAGCGCGTTTTAAATACGCTCAGGGGTTCGAGCGCGCTGACGTCACGCTGGGGCCACGCCCTCTTTTTCTCAAGCTCGCACAACTCAGATCCATCCATCCATCACTGTTTCCATCCGCACAATTAAAGCTGTTTGTCAGCTACAAAAACCAGATAAAATCAGGGAGAGTTTGTGAGCAACTTTTGAAAAAAGATAAATGCACAAAGCAAAATCTGGATTTATGCGGCTACCATCGTGTAAATCACAGATGCACTAAATATCTAAAGCACCTGATCTTATGGCTATGACCAAAAATGGAAAAACACACTAATAAAATTAACCCAAAACTATTTAGAGTAAAGGCCCATCTTTTGGATTTTTCTGTGTTTCCATGGTAATATTCTTAATAAATACCGTGGTGTTAATCTGATACGGACACATTGTTTTGTAAGGGAGGTTTGTGGTGTTTGGTGTTGTGTTTGTGTGTTGTTCCACAGCTGCGTCATACTGTCTTTATTAAAACCATCTTTATTAAATCGAAGGATCAGTGACAGCAGTTTATTCAGACTTTAAAACCCGTCTGCCATTATAAATGGAGCTCTGAATTCATTCTGAGTAATATGAGAACATCTTCTAACCCTAATGTTATCCTAAATATTTCTGATGTGTCATGGTGGTTAATGTGGAAACATAGATGACCGTTCAAACTCATTCATTTGCATTTATTCATTTTTTCTGCATGCAGTTGCAGAACCAACTTAATGAGGAGTTAATGCAACAAAGCAATTCATCCTCTGAATGTGATCTTAAAAGAATAGATCACCCAAGAATGAACATTTGCTGGAGATGTACTCAGCCTCAGGCCACCAAGATGTAGATGAGATGATTGTTTCTTCATCAGATTTGGAGAAATATAGCATCGCATCACTTGCTCACTAAAGTGAATGGGTGCCGTCAGAATGAGAGTCCAAACAGCTGATAAAAACATCACAATAATCCACACCACTCCAGTCCATCAGTTAACATCTGGAGAACACAAAAGATGAAACACATCCAGCATTAAGATGTTTTTAACTAAAATACCATAGAGTTCATAATAATGCTTCCTCCAGTGAAAAAGTGCATCTGCTGTTGTCTCTCACATCAAAATCCAGCCACATATTTGTTTAGCGCTGTTCTGTCTTGTAAACACTGCTTGATCTGCAGATTTCTCTCCTGATTCACACCAGAACACTTTCACTGCAGAGCATCCATTGCTGAGACACATTTCTACAAACCTGATGAAGAAACACACTCATCCTGATCTGGGATGACCTGAGGATAAATTTTCATTTTTGGATGAACTATTCCTTTAATGGATTGATGCATAGATGCTTTACAACAAGATACCAAACAATTGGCAAAAAAGCAGTGCAAATAAATGAATCACTGACAGATGTGTGTGTGTTTGTATGTATGCATTGTATAAAATAGTTGAGGAGGAGGAGGAGGAGGGTGTCCCCAGCTGAGCCTCGGTCCCTCCCAAGATTCCTTCTCATCTACTCATCGTCTCAGTTTTTCTTGCTACTGTCATCTTTGGCTTCCCTGAGGGACTTTGTAAGCCTCTATTCATTGTAAAGCTGGTTGGAACAATCTGCATTGTGAAGAGCTCTATACAAACAAATTGAATTGGAAAAACTGAATTGAATTAAAGCTGCATGGCATTATAAACCGAAGCTCTCTAAACATCCTGCCATGAGTCTGAAAGCACATCCACACACAGATACGGGGATTTAGAAGTCATTTGAAAGAGAAAAACATGTGTAAAACATGAAGACATAGATGTTTGAAAAGTAATTATCTCAGAAAAACTTATGGATGAACATAAGCTACATTAAAAGAAAGATGGATAAAGTTTTTTAAAATAATTTTACTTAAACTAATTGTGCAATAATAATAAATATTAAATATAATTATTAAATATTATTTTACTAATAATTATGTAATTGCATACACGGTATATAATTTATGCATGCAGTTCCTATTGTTACGGGGCTGACGAGACGTGAGACGTGCGGATCCATATGCAAGGCTTTATTATAAAACATGGTCAGAAACAGGCAGGGTCAGACATCGGCAAACAGGTATGGTGGAGGCAAGACAGAGCAATCCGTGGAGCAAGCGTGGGTCAACGATCAGCGAACAATATCCAAAGGGGCAAGGCAGAGAGATAATCCAGAGACGAGAGCAATAATCCAAACGGGGAGCAAACAGAGTCCAAACGGCAAGGCGAAGGGTTAATCCAGGAAACACGGGCAGGGTCAGACACGGCAGGAAAACAAGGCAAGACTAGGACTAGAATAATGGCTCTGTAGAGTTGCTATCGCTATGCGAGTGATAAACGCTAACAATACTCGGCCCTGAGCAAGAGCAAGTCCCAGGCTTATATGGTGTGTGGTGGTGATTGTGAAATGAGCATCAGGTGTGTGATTTGTGAATGGTGACAGCTGTGATCTGTGCAATGCATTGTGGGAAATGGAGTCCAGTGTGTTGTGAGTGAAAGTCAATATGGTGAGCGGGTGACCTCTGGTGGTGGTTAACCGGGAGAGCATGGACCAGATTCGTGACACCTATGCCCTTATATTCATTAAGACTGAATATTTGTACTTTTAAAAACATACAAATATTAATTATACTGCAGGAATTTCATATAATAAAGCACTATAAAAACATAACACAATAAAAAACTATTTATTAACGATTTAAACGATTTAAATTAATAATGGAGTTATCTGTTTTTACAAATAAACTCTTCATACACACACACACACACACACACACACATATATATATACAACCCGAATTCCGTACGTTTTTTCAATTAGAATAAAATGAAAACTGAAAGAATTTCAAATCACATGAGCCTTTTTATTCACAATAGAATATAGGTAACATAACACATTTTTACACTGAGAAATTTTACAATTTTATGCACAAAATGAGCTCATGTCAAATGTGATGCCTGCTACACTGCCCTGCAAAAGACCTGAACTCGCTGGAGTGTGAAACTGAGAAAAATGCCTTTAAAGTTTTTTACTTGTCCAGCCAAATTAATTATAGGTAGGACACTGGAAATTTGGCAATTAGATGTTTTTAGTAATGAAAATTATCTACATTAAAAAATTGTGAGCTCAAATTGATTTGTACCCCTATTTTAAAGTTAATGCTCTCTGCCTTTGCATTATCTGCAAAAAGTGAGAAGTCACACCAAGGCAAAAGGCAGCAACTTCCATATTATCAATATTTGATTGCTGATCACCATTTACAAAATCGTTATAGTAACACCTGTATAAAATCTACTGATCATGGGCTATCTCATATTGGCTATTGCATATAGTAATGTGACTGTGTTATTATTTTTATTTTTAGACTGTAACAAGCAGACTAAAAGTTAAACATGTGAGTGGATACCGTTTTGCAACCAATTTATTTGCTGTGCTCAGTAACGTAAAACAATAGCATAATTGCTTATATTAACTTGAATGAAATAGCCTAACCTAAAAGAAGGACTTGTGGATTTATGTGAACGCCAGCAAGCATGCATGCTCAGAAATGCGTGTGGATTAAATATCTCCAACCACGTTCAGGGCTATGGATTGATTTTATCAGGTTACAAGAAAAGGTAGGATATGGATTTAATTGCGAACTGTTAGGCTGCTGATTTTATGACTGATCATGCTACATGCTACGGCATTCAAGTACACAAGCATCCAAGAAGTCACAGCCTGGTGAATAATCTGCATTACAAAAAGGGGAAAAAAAAGAAAAAAAAAATCTTTAAAGATTAGCTATTCACCATTATGTATTGCTACCAAGGTGTCTGGTCTTTACAGTGCTTTGATGTATGGAGCTGTTTGGTAGATCGCGATCTAATTCGTTTGTCTACACCGTAATTAAAATGCGGCAGACTGTAATGGACCGTAAAAAAGGCAGAACACCGTATAACTCCAAGCCGGTGTTGTGCCTATTTTCGACTCCCTGCCAAATTATTACCCCCCTCGTTGAAATCGCTACCTGATTGCCTAATCCTAACCCCACCCCTAATCCTAACCCCTCCCCCACACCTAACCCTAAACCTAGCTATACTAGGGGGGTAATAATCTGGCGGGGGTCAGAATTCGGCACTACACCGGCACCGTAACTTCATTTTGACGCGCTGCTAAACGAAGGCAGAACGCTGTAACTCAATTTGAGTGTTTCAAACAAAGCGAAAGAGCCGTTACTGGTGTTACGATGTTCTGCGTTGGTTTCTCCAGGGCTTTTCGGAATTCGGGTTGCACACACACACTCTCTCTCTCTCACACACTCTCTCACACACACACACACAAACACACACACACACACACACACACACACACACACACACACACACACACACACACACACACATGTTGGTTTTTGTGGTTTATGGGGACTCTCCATAGGCGTAATGGTTTTTATACTGAACAAACTGTGTGTGCTATTGCCCTACACCAACCCTACACCTAAACTTAGCCCTCACAGGAGACTTTGTGCATTTTTAGATTTTCAAAAAAACACCATTTAGTATGTTTTTTAAGCCTTTTGAATTACGGGGACATAGGCAGTGTCCTCATAAACCACCTTCATATTGTAATACCTCTGTCATACCCATGTCATTATACAAATTTGTGTCCTCATAAACATGCACACACACACACACACACACACACACACACACACACACACATATATATATATATATATATATATATATATAAGATAGATAGACAGATAGATAGATAGATAGATAGATAGATAGATAGATAGATAGATAGATAGATAGATAGATAGATAGATAGATAGACAGACATTAATATTTTTACTATTAAGAAATATTTAGTCACTGCAGGATTTGGAACACTTTTCTTCTCTTACAATATTATATATAGAATTATAGAATAAAGTCCTGCTGTATGACTAAATGCCTGTATTTATTAAACATACAAATATACAGTGTAGTCTAATTTTATATAGATATATAATAATAACTAAAAGGGGATTTGTGGAAAATGTCAAATAATTTCCCCATGTTTTTCCTCTTGTTTTGTGTATTCAAAGATGTCTACAAGAGTGTTCATTTAGGGTATTGTGAAGGCAAAAGCACTGGTTGTCATTATGATTTCCTAAAGAAATCTGTCATATAATACATGAAAGGCCAAACCCTTCAATTCAGCACTCAAATCCTGAAAGGCAGGACAAGGCATGTTTTCTTTGAATGGGTATTAAGTTGAATATTCAGAACTTGGACGGGCCCATAAAGTGTGTTCGCCTTTTAACCTTCTGTTGAGATCGTTTTCATAATGCCGGCTCAGAAATGGCATGTTTTTATGCTCTTCCCATCAGCCAGTTTATCCTCATGCACTTTCTGAACACTCTGCATTTCATTGTAACAAATAAAACCTCTGTTTTGTTTTAGGATGACGATCAGAGTTCTTAGTCACAAACATTTGAACCATTGCGAATGGTTTAAGCATTCAGAATATGCTAGGAAACTATTATATGCTTAAACTTTCCAAATAGATACCATATTTGTCTGTTGAAATGTGCATTAATGTTTGCAGGACAGCAAGCAGATGCTGTGGAGCCTCGGCTCGTGAAGTACGATGAGTATCCGGTGTTCTTCAGCTGTGACATTGTGATCCCGTCGTTCTGTAGTGAAGTCCGATCTCCTGCTCCTGCATTTAGATATGTGAGTGTGGTTATATTTAAGTAATTTTGTCATAATTGGCCATAAGCCCAGTGCTCCTGCTTTAGGATCCTCATTGATCTATTTTCTCACTCTGCGAGTTTGTCTCTCACAGCGCAGCATTAACACTCACTTTTTTTTTTTTGCTTGTATTGACTGTGATTTTGACACTTGGATGTGCAAACAGCTAGTCTGCTAGATTAAGATGAAGAAAAAAGTGCTTTGAGAGTTGCATCGTGTTAGGGTTATTTTAGTTAACTAAAACTAAATCCATAAAGACTTTTCCGTTATGTGAAATAAAATAAATGCTGACTGAAATTGTAAAAAATATATTATATATATATATATATATATATATATATATATATATATTTATATTAAACTTAAATAAAAAAACATTAAAATAAAATATTAATAAATAAAACAAACATTTATTGAAATAAAATATACATACAGAAATACGTATATTATTTTGTTAACTGAAATGTCATATGATATAAAACAATTAATTTCAACTAGTTGTATGTATATATATATATATATATATATATATATATATATGTATGTGTTTAAAGATAATATATTATAAAAAATAATAATATATTAAAAATAATACAAAATAAATATAATAAAAAAAACGAAATAACAAAATTACTAAAGCTTTAAATAAAACTTAACAATATATAATAGTAAAATCTAATTCAAAATATTAATAAAAACTTTTGTAGTACATCAATAATATATTAAAATAATCTATGCACATGTGCATCATCAGTTTGGTTGCATTTTTTTTTTTTACTTATTATTATTTTTTTAAATGGGTCTTAATTAGTTTCTATTTAAAAATGTAATTACTCAAGTCTAGTTTTTGCCAGGAAAATATCCAAACAAGTTTTTAATGACATTAAAAACCAAACAAACAAACATAAGTTCTGCATTTGTTCCTTATTAAGGCAGCGTTTTAATACATCATAGTTGCAACACAATTAGAAATGTCATATTTTGCCTGGTATTTTTGTGCGCTGTGTATTTTTTACGCTTATCAGATGATCAAAATCACTCACTCTTTCAGGTGCCCATGTAGACGATGAAGCAGCTCACTTGGTTTTGAAACTAACCTGCAGTTTAGCTTGAATGTCAAACACATTAATGAGAATGTTGGAATCATGCTTGAGTAATCAGAGATCACTGACTGGATGAAATGTTCAGGATAATGGAATTACAGGCATAAGGGTGCAGGGAACAAAGATCAGACTGCCACTGCTTGAGAAGGGTGTTTCCCTGATTGAGAAAAGCTGCGCGCACCACAACTCAACACTGTAAACAAATACATAAAATAAATGTTATTGCAGAACGCCAACGATAACATCTGCTGTGTTGGTGAGGTACCAAAGTACACAATAATGATGACCCAGTAGCGACTTGCATGTGAGATGTTTACATGCATAATTGCAAGTCTTATACGGTCTGCATTATTGTAAATCATGTGATCTTTATTCCACTTTTCATTAGATGTGTTTTCAAACCTGGCGGCATTTTTTCTGCTTCTGCTGATGTGGCATCAAGTCATAATTATTTGCAAACGCTTGGACACGTGTGATATTGGTGGTCACAATAGTGGGTCGCAACACAAATGGCACTACTGCTTAATGCATATAATAAAATGCATCTAACCATATAAATGTGCATTGATGGGTTAAATACACAGCAGATTTTAAAACAGAAGAAAACACTCTTCTGAATTTTCTATACTGTACTGTATTTTTGCATCTGATCAAACTTTATTTTGATGACAAATGGTGTGGGATGAATTACATGCTAGTTCTACATTATAGTTCTAAGCTGTGTAGAAAAAAAAATGAATGGCATACATTTTAAAAGGAAATACTGTTTCAGTTTCAAAATTTCACATTTAAGGCAAGGCTAAATATTGTTTTCAATTTTGAGATTTTGGGATATTTGGCTTTTCATAACATGTTGTTTCAGTCTTTAAAGTTTTATTTTATTTCACTTTATCTCATTACGTCTATAGATTCAATTACAATACATATCTTTAAAAGGTTTTATCTAACTTATGTTTTTTATTATTTCTCAAATTCAGCAGCACTTACAAACACCAAAATTTACAATTTTATTACTTTATATATTCTGAAGGATTGTACTGAGGGGTTTGTTCATATGTCTTCAGCTGATTTTATTATTGCACTTTATCTTTTTGTGTCTGTAGATTCAATTACAATACATAACTTTAAAGGTCGTTTTCTCAAAATGAGTTTTTTCTCCACTTCAGTAGCACTTATATATACCAAAATGTATTGTTTCACTCATATATATATTCTGAAGTATTTTACTGAGGGGTGTGTTGATATTATTTGCCTGATTTTATTATTGCACTATATCTATTAGTGTCTGTAGATTTCAATGAAAATGCATATCTTTAAAATGAGTTTTTTCTTCACTTCAGCAGCACTCACATACACAAAAATTTACAGTTTTACTACTATCTATGTTCTGAAGGATTTTACTGAGGGGTTTGTTCATAAATCATTCGCTTGGTTTATATAACTGTTTTTCCTAAAAGCATGGCGAAAATGTATTCTTTCCTGACTGTTAACAGTATTTTCTGATTTATGGAGTGATAAAAAGACAAATCCAAAATCCCCACTACAAAAACCTTTAAATCTAATGTGTAAACAAAATGGAACAAGAATTTTAAACCTGGCTTTATCCAGTGTTCAGATTTATTTTCTGGAAATATATGCAAACTAGTGAGTGTCTCATTTACACATTGAAACATAACAGTTTAGAAAACTTTCTCTTTTTTGCAATTCTTAATATAATCAATCAAACCCAATGTGTTACTTGCTGTTTCTGTGTAATTATTCATAAAATTTACCGGCAATTTCTGAGTGAAAGTAGTTTGTGAATCCTAGACCAAATGTTTTTCATTGTACTTAGTACTTAGTTTTAGAGGTTATCACTAAAATTATAAGTGCTAGTAATATTGATTATAAAACACATCTTGCATGAGTTGTGGATGAGGCTATTAAACAATCTAGGACAGGTTACATTTGGACACAGTGATTTGTCCTCTACTTAACAGCGTTTCGATTTTATTTCATTAAACGGTTGGGTTTATCGTGTCAATACTGCAGGTAAACACATTTTGTTAACTAGATAATTGCTGTTGTCTTGTATGTTGACATTGACATGTTTCTTTTTCCATTGCACTTTTACTGCTCTCTTTGCAGGATACTGGCCCACCTGTGTTACCTGTGCAGGTGTAAATTATGTCATCACTTGTGTTACTATCATGCAGGCGTGTGTTGATCTGCTGGCGAGTCAATGGCCGTGCTGTCATGGGTTTCAGATACTCTGGGTGTGCTGCTTCAGCTGATAAACGCAGATAAGAAATGTATAAAGTTAAAGAGCAAAGATATGTTTGGACTTTCATCGCCATAGAAGGACGGCATTTTGGGTTGTGTGTCGAATTAATGATGGCTTGCCTTTCTATTTTTACAGCAGAAGTCCAAAAGCCAAGCCAATGAAAGGCCTGTCAGCTGATGATGAAAGAGAGTCTCTTCTGGAATGAAGCGGTTCAGGTGAAATCAAGTCAATATTGTTACCCAGAGGAAAATGTTATTGCTCTGCTCTTTCATTGATTTAAGGAGATTTAATGAGTCACTGAAGTATCAACTTTGCCTCAGATGTTTCTTGGAATTCCTGAAATAAAAATAGACACAAATGAGTCAATAGTTGTCATACAGTAAGAGTTAAGAGCTGTAAAACGAATGTGAAGTAGCTCGGATCATTTGATGGGAAATGTTTGAGATTTTAATCATTTCTGAAACTTTTATTCTCAGGAGAAACGTCTGAGAAGCACTTGCACATTGTCTACATTTGCTCTCATTGAAATATTAATGAGATCTGGTTTGTGATTTCTTTCCTTTCTTACAGATTGTTTTGACTCGAAAGCAAAACTCTTTAAACTTGATATTTTTGTCAATTTTGCAAATAATTTGACCTTTCTGATTTTTTTTTTTTTTTTTGCAAATAACTTTTACATTTTAATACATTTCTGAATGTAATTTTATTGCAGTATAACTTGATCTTTCTAATTGAATGTTTTTGCAAATAATGTGACCATTCAGAATTTTACTCTTTTTTTTTTTGCAAATAACTTGATCTTTGTCATTTAAACTTTTTTTTTTTTTGCAAATAATCTGACCTTTCCGGGGATTTTTTTTTGTTGTTGTTGTTGCAAAAACTTGACATTTTTAAATGTTGATTTTCTCCGTAGATCAGTGTTGGCAGATCTCCCGGACACTCAATGCTATCAGGAGTCCTGATGTCCGGCGACCTGCATAACCAATCTAGGAATGATGCAGGGAATTCGAGGGAGCAGCTCCCAAGCGTTTAATTCCTGATGGTGGGTTTGCAAAAGACAGACGTGCTGCGGTCGACTAAGTGCTGGTTCGCAGGCCCTGCGCCGTCTGCATAAGCCCCGGACTCTCTGCGGTCAGGCCTGATTGTGTTTGCAACCCTTTGTGACTCCAGCAGACGTGAACTCATAACATGCCAGCACTTTGTTATGGTACCTGTGAGCTTTGAGCTGCACCAGCTGCTGCTCATGACGGCTCCCGCAGGGGCGTGTTGGCCGCTCCAGAGGAGGACTGGTGCTCACCGAGATCTGCTGACATTCCAGATTCCTACATTACACATGGATGGGACTATTTATTGCATCTTCACCATTAATGTATTTCTTGCAAATAACTTTTTTAATTTAAATTTGTATGTTTTTTGCAAAATTGCTTTTTTAATATATATATATATATATATATAGGCAAGTTTATTTATAATATACATATTATACAAATAACGTGATTGTTTTTATTTTATAATAATATAAATGATTTGATTTTATAATATAATTAATAATATCCATCTATTTTGGAATTTTACTTTTTTTTTTTTTTGGTATTTTTTATTTGAAAATAATGTGAACTTTCAGAATTTTTCAAGAATCTTTTTGATTTTTTGGATTTATCTTCAGGGGTTTTAATTTCTTTGCAAATAACCCAACCTTTCTAAATAAAAAAAATAAAATAAAAAATTGGGCAAATAATTGAAGGTTTTTTAATTTAGGTTTTTTTTTTTTTTTTTTTTGGCAAACAACTTGATATTTTTTATTTTTGCAAATAATATAGATAGTCAAGTCAAGTTGAGCTTTATTGTCATTCCGCTCCATGTGGGGACATACAGTGGAACGAAATGTTGTGCCTCGCAGGACCACGGTGCTACATGAATACAGACATACAACAATGAAGTAAAAAACACTATAAACCTATACACTACTAACCTACTGACAGATTTAACTATAAGTATACTATATATATATATTTACCCTATACAAACTAAAACAAATAAAAGATAAAAAATACAAACTATACGAATGCGTCACATACAGTAAGTATTTACCCTATACAAACTAAAAAAATAAAAAAAGACTTGCTGAAAAGAGCAAGTCTCCCTCCACCCATCCTCAGCAGATTCTACAGAGGCACCATTGAGAGTGTGCTGACCAGCTGCATCACTGTCTGGTACGGGAACTGCAGTGCTGCTGACCGCAAGACCCTCCAGCGGACAGTGAACACAGCTGCAAAGATCATCGGTGCCCCTCTCCCCTCCACCCTGGACATCTTCCTTACACGATGCTCCAGCAAAACCAACAGCATCGTGAAGGACTCCACCCATCCCTCCCACAGTCTCTTCCAGCTCCTACCATCAGGAAGACGGTACCGGAGCATCAGAGCCCGCTCCACCAGACTGCTCAACAGCTTTTTCCTCCAGGCTGTGAGAGCCCTGAACTCAAATCACCCCGCCCCCCTCTGAAACCCCATGCAAACCCCTACCTCCTGAACATGGACCCCCCCCCCCCCCCCCCCCCCCCCCCAAACCTTACCACACCAAAAAAAGAATGTATGGAACATTTTTGTGCAATTGGAAGTGTGCTACACACAGGTGAGTGGGCCTGTACAAACCACCTGTAGTAACACACTGTCCTCTATGTGCACTAGACACTTTACACTATGGACACTTACACACACTGCTGCGTGTACACAATCCCACAAAAGACTCAGCAATATATGTATGTTTACATGCTCATGCACTACAAATCATCCTGCACTGTTCCCCAACCAGCTACTTGACTCAAAATGTTTCTCTTTGCACATGTACAGTATTTATGAGATAGATAGATAGATAGATAGATAGATAGATAGATAGATAGATAGATATATAGATAGATAGATAGATAGATAGATAGATAGATAGATAGATAGATAGATAGATAGATAGATAGATAGATAGATAGTATTTCTAAATTTGATTTATTTTATTTTCCTTTCTTAATTTAGATTTTGTCTTTCCACTTGTTCACTTGGCAATGAAGGTAGCACAGTTTAATCCAGAGTCTTACTGAAATCCTAAATTGACAATTTTGGTTTGTATGTGACAAACAATTACAAATATCATGCAAGCGTGAGTTTGTTGTTCTGAAACTAGTACGATATTGCTAATCGTTTGCCATCTGCAAACACATCTTTCAGCCTGTTGTTGATGTTCTCATCGTCCTTGATTTCTCATGCACGGTTCATATTTCCTGAGTGCTATTTTGATGCTAAATTATAGCATTCAGCATGGCCCACCGGCATGGTAAATGCATGGAGTACACGGACTTAGTCTTGACTTACATGTAACAAGGTTGCTCTAATTGTAGGAGGAAGTGCCGGGGATGTTTAGCACTGACGGACCCAGGAATTGATCTGAGCCCGAACCGGATCCGGTTTCAGCCTCCAATTCCTCCAGGTCCCGAGCTAATCCGGCAGCGGCCGCAGGTTGCAGCGATGCAAGCGTAGAGCGCATGGACTTGGCAGCACCTGCAGCAGGAGGATCAAAGCGGCCAGAGTTAAGCCACACGCTGGATCCGTGTCACTCTATCCACAGGATATTATGTGGCTCTCAGGAGCCGCAGCAGCTGGTCTGCTGGACACCAGCGGATCATGTTTGGCTGTGAGATCCTCCCAGAAATCATGGGGCCGAGGCGAGGCTTCTCAAGGTCACCGATGCTTCTAGAGGTCCAAAATATGACAAGGTGGCAGAGCAAAGATTGAGGGAGACAGTTTCTATGTTAATGCCTCCAATTCTTCTGGCCACATCCCTTAAAGGGATGGTTCACAGAAAAATTAAATTTCTGACATCATTCATTCAGGTCCAGACCTGTATGTGTTTCTACCTTTCTATCTTCTGTTGAACACAAAAGCATCCACGAAAACACTCAAACAGTAACTGTTTGGTTACCAACAAGTATCTTCTTTTGTATTTGTTCAACTAAAGAAAGAAATGTATGTAGGTTTGGAACAACATGAGCATAATTAATGATAACATTTTTAGTTAAACAATCCCTTTAATGTGATGCCGTATTAGTCTGATATTAGAACAAATTACAAACTAGCTTTGGATAAAAGCCACCCTAGCAGCTGCATAGCAACCACCCTCAATACACTTATTCATTTAGCAGACAACTTTATCCAAACTGACTTACAAATGAGTGTAATTTGCTCTGGATAAAAGACACCTTAAAAGCTGCACAGCAGCCATCTATTACATCCAAGCAACTGTATAGCAACGCCCTGGAAACCACCTAGAACACCCTAGCAACTTCCTAGCAACCACCTAGAACAATCTAGCTATTGTATATCAATGTCGTGGAAACCACCAAAAAATCTTAACAACTGTATAGTAGTAAACTAGAACACCCTAGCAACTGTATAGCAACCATCTACAGTAGAACACCTTAACAACTGTATCGCAATGCCCTGGAAAACTCGCAGATCACCCTAACAACTTCCTAGCAATTGTACTGCAACCACCCCAGTAGAGCACCCTAGCAACCACATAACATAGGCACTCAGTTTTGCACTCACATTTTCTTTAGAAAGCATTGTTTTTCTCGTGCCTGAGGTCTTGTGAACATCACTCACAGCTCTTCAGGTCAGGCTGTACAGCATTATCTACATGTGTATATAGCCTTACCGTCATAATGGAGTACAGTATCAGTGACACATGGTGTAAAGGTGTGGTGAAGCTGAAGCGATGACCTCCACCCAGCGTATAAATCAGCAGCAGCATCAAAGCAGCACCGGCCACAGATCCTAATAAAGCCGTCAGTTGCTCTTTGTGGTGCTTGGCTCACCTACATGTGTTCTGGAAGCTATCCGTTACCTTACTGTTATTCTAGCTCCTCAACACAATGAACGGCCATTACTAATAATTAAGACTGCATAATTTAAAAACAGCAGTGCAATTAGCCTGAATATGAACGGCATGTGTTCTTCTCTCAGATAATTTTGGCTGGATAAGAGGTTAATGATTACAGTGTTTGTGTTTTCTGGAGGAAAGGAACGTTTGGTTGCGTCATATCTCTCATATTACAAAAGCTTCTGTTTTTATAGCTGTATTTCAAGGCCACAAGCGGGATGTGTCGCTATCAGACGTCGATGTGGTTTCTTATGTGGTTGTTAAGGTGTTCTGTCTGGTTGCCAGGCCGTTGTTATGCGGTTGCTAGAGTGTTGTGTTTTTATAGCTGTATTTCAACACCACAAGTGGGACACATTGTTATCAGGCGTCTGAGTGGTTGCCGGGCCGTTCCTATGTGGTTGTGAAGGTGTTCTAACTGGTTGCCAGGCCATTGTTATGTGGTTGCAAGGGTGTGGTGCTTTTATAACTCAACACCACGAGTGGGACACACTGCTATCAGACCTCTGTGTGATTTTCAGGGTGTTGCTAAGTGCTTGTTAAGCTGTTCTGTACTGTTGCCAGGGAGTTATGTGGTTGTTAGAGTGTTGTGTTTTTATAGCTATATTTCAACGCCACAAGTGGGAGACACCACTATTAGACATCTGTGTGGTTGACAGGGTGTTGCTAAGTGGTTGTTAAGCTGTTCTGTACTGTTGCCAGGGTGGTGTTATCCAGTGCTAGAGTATTCTATATGGTTGCTAGAGTATGGTGTTTTTATAGCTCAAAACCACAAGCGGGAAACAATGCTATTAGGCATTTGTGTGGTTGCCAGGGTGTTGCTAAGTGGTTATTAAGGTGTTCTGTCTGGTTGCCAGGCCATTGTTATGCAGTTGCGAGGGTGTAGTGTTTTTATAGCTCAACACCACAAGTTGGACACATCACTATCAGACATCTGTGTGGTTGCTAGGGTGTTGCTAAGTGGTTGTAAAGGTGTTCTGTCTGGTTATGTGGTTGTTAGACTGTTGTGTTTTTTATAACTGTATTTCAGCACCACAAGTGGGACACGCCGCAATTAGACTTCTGTGTGGTTGTCAGGGTGTTGCTAAGTGGTTGTTAAGGTATTTTGTACTTTTGCCAGCGTGGTGTTATGCAGTTGCTAGAGTATTCTATATTGTTGCTAGAGTATGGTGTTTTTATAGCTCAGCACCACAAGTGGGACATGTTGCTATCAGACGTCTGTGTGGTTGCCAGGGTGTTGCTATGTGGTTGTTAAGGTGTTCTTTCTGGTTGCCAGGGTATTGCTATGCGGTTGCTAATGTGTTCTATGTGGTTGCCATGGCATTGCTATGTGGTTGCTAAGGTGTTCTGTACTGTTACTTGGGTGGTGTAATGCAGTTTTTAGAGTGTTGTGGGGTTTTTTATAGCTGTATTTCAACACCACAAGTGGGACACGTCACTATCAGACGTCTCGCTTGAAACAATCAGTCCTTGAACCCTCATGTGATAACAATCAAAGCCTATAACGTGATAATAATCACAAAGCAGCATAAACAAACTTCTACTGTTGATCACGTTGATTATCTCTAAATGAGTGAAGCAGAGCTGTGTCTGTGCCTCTGGCCTTGACAACTGAGTGTTGTTAGATTATAAAAATGTAATTTACATGTCAAGTTCAGAGGAAGTGAAGAATAAAGCTGTTTCCAGGTTGGCTGTGTTCCAGCTCTATTACAGACGGTGTGAAAGATCCACAGCCGCTATTTAAAGTCCCATCAGATGTGGAACACCGCCAGGCCTGTAGCTCGGATTTGAGCTGGAGAAATGGACTCGTAATCCTCTTAGACTTATGTTTGAGTAAATATTTGGACACACAATTTCACAACCATTCGTTTAAGAACAGACACAACATGTGGAACCTATATTTTACACTCAATTTTTACATTCTGTGCCGTTTTTACAAATGGTGCTGAACTGTGTGTAATGCTGGGTTTCTGTTTTTGATTTTCATAAGTGAGTGCTTTTTAGTATGTTGCTAGGTGGTTGTTAGCTGGCTGATAAGTTCTGTGTGGCTGCCAGGGCATTGCTAAGCGGTTGCTAGGGTGTTCTTTTTAGATGATATGTAGCTGCTATACGTACTCTGTGGTGTTCTGTGTCATTGCCAGGGCGTTACTATGCAGTTGCTATGGTGTTCTATGTGGTTGCTAGGGTTTTCTGTGTTATTGCTGGGGTGCGTTTAGGTGGTTGCTAGGGTGTTCTTTGTGGATGCCAGGGTGTTGCTATGTGGTTACTGTGGTGTTCTGTGTTATTGCCAGGGCATTGATATGCAGTTGCTAGGGTGACCTGGGTGGTTGCTAGGTGTTTTCTTCCTTTTTATATGAAAAACCAAAAAGAAAAAGACATTTCAGGAGCGCAAACACTCCACTTTCATCCTCACTAACACTATGAGCAATAGTACAAGTGATGATTGCCTTAAACTCTATTTACCCATTTATTCATACATTTTAGAATGTTTTTCATGAAGGACAAGATTGAATAGCGAATTTGTCTAATGCGTTTAATGATATCAGCTGAGCTGTGTCTTTATTGAACGGTTATAGTTGGTTACTGTAATTCATCTGCTGGAGTTCAGGGAATCAGTTTTTTGATAGCATATCAAACAGATACACGTTTCTATGGTAACCTGGGTTTGTAGCATAAGCAATGATAAAGTTTGATAAACAGGGAAGCATTGTGGTTTTTATGATTGTCCCAGAGACAGTTCCTGTGTCGCCCCTCCATTATTAAAGGTGCAGTATGTAATATTGACAGCTAGAGGTTGAAATGGGTACTGCAGTTCAAAATACAAATGTTTCTCCCATCCCTTCTTCTTCCTGAGTCCCGATGCTCACATCACATTGGTTGCCGGATTGAGGACACGCAAGAGGAATGATAGTGGAAGGTGACAAGCATACACAGTCAGCTGATGTGTTGATTTAGCTATGCTTTAATAGTCCTAGTTTTAATAGTCATAGAGCTTTTTAGATGGATGCCGAAGCTTTTAAGGTCTGGTAGAATCGGCAATCTCTGACTCAGTTCGTCTGCTGGCTTCCATGGCGCTGATAAGCTGTTTTTTCACCAACCCGGGGTGTCGAAATACTATTGGGTAAACTGTCAATGGGCGGAGACACGTAGACCAAAACAAAAACAGACATTCCGACACAGAACAAGAGAAACAAATATGTGAACTGAGCATGTTTCCTAAAAATATAATGATAAAAATCCACCCACCCCTTTTTAAAAAAAAATTTTAAGCCGGTCACAGAATCCATAAAATGTTCACCCACGACTGTTGACAGACACAGCTGTATTAGCAGAGACCCCGCCCTGACTGAGCCGCAAACACACAATCCGCTGTGTTTATCTTCATGCCAGAGCATTTAAAAGCAGCATTCAAGAAATATTTTCTTATTAACACTATAGACATTATTCAGTCCAGATCAGTGAGTGTTTTTCTGCTTTTATTGTTTGGGTCATATTAACAGCGTAGACAGCTGTAGCTACTGTATATTACGCTGCTGTCACTTAATACACCGATCTATTATAAACATGTGATTTCTTTCCCAGCTGTTTACCTTCATAAACATAACCGATGGTGTTTTCCTAACTTATGAGTGTTTTTAACATAAACTTGTGTGTATTTGCAGTTTAAGCGCAATAAGACATGAAAGTGAACATAGCTTAGTACTCACATGCCGTGTGACAGCTGCTTTCTGTGCGTGCAGATGTGTGCGCTCAGAAAACCGTATATCAGAAGTTTAAACTGATATGGCTTTAAAACGCTTGATTTCAACACGATAGACATGATAATCAAAACCAAACCCTATTCTGCAAAAGGGGGCAGGGAGCAGCAGCTCATTTGCATTTAAAGAGACATGCACAAAAACAGCCTGTTTCAGCTTTCACTCAAGAGGATCTGTGGGGTATTTTGAGCTGAAAATTCTCAGACTCTGGGGACACCTGAGACTTATATTACATCTTGTAAAAAGGGACAAAATAGGTGCCCTTTAATCCAAATTCCCTTTCTAATCCAAATGCATGAAGTGCATGAGCTGCGTCTGTCCTCTGGCACCCATGTGAACTTTATCAAGCTTTGAGTGTTTCCATATGTGAGGACGAGCCCCTCACTCAACAGTCTGATTCAGATCGTCTTCCTTCACAGCTCCATGTGTGTGACATGCTTCAGTAAGATCCCAGGACTGCTTTTTCTGCTCAAAACAGCCTTTTTTGTGAGGTTATTCACCCTTCAAATGTGGTAAGCATAAAACACTCAAAAAACGAATTTAATATAATATACAACACAAAACAATATACATTGTTTTATTTACATTCAAAGACCTTTCCTCCACTATTAAATCATTAGTGTAACATTTGATCTTCTCTTGTCACTGTTTGTGTCCCATGTTACATTAAGGCACTGCAAAAAAAAATTCTTAATTGTATTATATTTTTGTCTTGTTTTTCAGCATAAATATATAAAAAAAGTTTAAATCAAGAAACATTTACTGTGTGTGTGTGTGTGTGTGTGTGTGTGTTTGCATATGTTTTCAGCAAAATTGATGAAAATGGATGCTTTATGCTTGAAAAAAGAAGAAAAACAAGATTATTTTTCTGATCCCACTGAAAGATATTTGTTTCTTTTTTAAGCATAAAGCATACATCTTTATCATTTTTTTTCAGAGAACAAAACTTAGTTATTTTGCTTCTCAAGTAAAAGTATCTTGATTTAAGTTTTTTTTTACTTCTCTTGTCATTGTTTCAAAACAATGCACTGCAAAAATTATTTTCTATTATTTTTGTCTTGTTTTCCAGTATAAATAATTTTCACATTCACTCAGAAGCAAAACGATGAAAAAATAAACTTAATTCCAAAAGAAAACAGGATTATTTTTCTGACCTAACATGACATAAACGTACTTAGTTTTGATACAATTTCTCAGAAAACAAGACTTAATGTACGTAATTTTTCTTCTCATTTAAATGTATCTTGATTTAACAATGCTTAGTTATTTATACAAGACAAAAACAAAAAATAAGAAAATAATTTTTGTAGTGTGTACATCAATATATAGGCCTATGTTTTTAGCACTTTCAGAATCAGAATCAGAATGAGCTTTATTGGCCAGGTATGTTTACACATACGAGGAATTTGTTGTAGTGACAGAAGCTCCACAGTGCAACAGAAAGACAGCAACAGAACACAGATAATAAAAGAATAATATACAAATATCCAAATAGGCAATGTACAAAACAGCAAATGCACAATATATTATATAGAGAATTATGGGTGTACAGGTCTGATATGTGCAAATTTGAAATGAAAAAAATAAAAAAGTAAGTGTGGTGAATAAATAATGTATAATAAAGTTGTGTGTTCTACGTTTTATTGTCATGTTCATGAGATGGATTGCTTGAGGGAAGAAACTGTTCCTGTGTCTGGTCGTTCTGGTGCTCAGAGCTCTGTAATGTCGACCAGACGGTAACAGTTCAAAGAGGGAGTGTGCTGGATGTGAGGGGTCCAGAGTGATTTTACCAGCCCTTTTGCTCACTCTGGATAAGTACAGTTCTTGGAGAGTGGGGAGGGTTGTACCAATGATTCGCTCAGCAGTCCGGACTACTCTCCGTAGTCTTCTGAGGTCAGATTTGGTAGCTGAGCTGAACCAGACAGTTATTGAGGTGCAGAGGATGGATTCAATGATGGCAGAGTAGAACTGTTTCAGCAGCTCTTGTGGCAGGTTGAACTTCCTCAGCTGGCGAAGAAAGTACCTTTTTGACAATGGAGTCAATGTGAATATCCCACTTCAGGTCCTGAGAGATGGTGGTGCCCAGGAATCTGAATAACTCCACTGCAGTCACAGTGCTATTCATGATGGTGAGTGGGGGGAGAGCAGGGGGATTTCTCCTGAAGTCCACGATCATCTCTATTGTTTTTAGCTTGTTGAGCTCCAGGTTGTTAAGACTGCACCATACAGTCAGCTCCTTAACCTCCTGTCTGTAAGCAGACTCGTCACCGTCCTGGATGAGGCCGATCAGTGTGGTGTCGTCTGCAAACTTCAGGAGCGTGACAGAGGGGTCTTTAGATGTGCAGTCGTTGGTGTAGAGGGAGAAGAGCAGTGGGGAGAGTACGCAGCCCTGAGGAGCTCCAGTGCTGATGGTTCGAGTGCTGGATGTGTATTTTCTCAGCCTCACTAGGTGCTGCCTGTCTGTCAGGAAGCTGTTGATCCACAGACAGACGGAGGTGGGGATGGAGAGCTGAGTCAGTTTATTCTGAAAGGTGTCTGTGATGATGGTGTTAAAAGCGGAGCTGAAGTCCACAAACAGGATCCTCACATAAGTCCCTGGTCTGTCCAGATGCTGCAGGATGAAGTGCAGTCCCATGTTGACTGCATCATCCACAGACCTGTTTGCTCTGTAGGCAAACTGCAGGGGGTCCAGTAAAGGTCCAGTGATGTCCTTCAGATAAGCCAAACCAGTCTTTCAAATGATTTCATGGCCACAGATGTTAGAGCCACAGGTCTGTAGTCATTAAGTCCAGTAATTTTGGGTTTCTTTGGGACGGGGATGATGGTGGAGCGTTTGAAGCATGAGGGGACTTCACACAGCTCCAGTGAACTGTTGAAGATCTGTGTGAAGATTTTAGCACCAGAATAGGCTGGTGACACACCGTCTGGGCCTGGTGCTTTCCTTCTTTTGTTCTTTCTGAAGACCTGGCACACGTCATCTTCACTGATCTGAATTGTAGGTGTGGGAGAGAGGGGGGTTGCTGGAGGTGTGAATGGTTGTGTGGAGAGGTGTTCAGAGAGGGTGTGGGGTGTTTTTTCAAACCTGCAATAAAACTCATTAAGGTCATCTGCTAGTTGTTGATTCTCCAGAGCGCTGGGGGATGGGGTGATATCTTTCATACCTTTCCACACTGAAGCAGAATCACTGGAAGAGAATTTGTTCCTTAGCTTGTCAGAATAATTCCTCTTTGCCACTCTGATCTCCTTTTCCAGTGTGGATTTGGCCTGTTTATACAAGACTTTATCCCCCTTTCTGTAAGCATCTTCTTTGGCCTGACGGAGTTGTCTGAGTTTTGCAGTGAACCATGGTTTGTCATTGTTGTAGATTAGATGAGTCCTGTTAGGAATGCACATATCCTGACAGAAACTGATATAAGATGTTACAGTCTCTGTGAGCTCGTCCAGATCAGTGGCAGCAGCTTCAAAAACAGTCCAATCAGTGAGAGAGAAACAGGCTTGTAAATCCCGCTCTGCTTCATTAGTCCATCTTTTAACAGATCTTAATACAGGTTTAGCAGATTTAAGTTTCTGCCTGTAGGATGGAATAAGATGAACCAAACAGTGATCAGAGAGTCCTAAAGCTGCTCGTGGAACCGAGTGATATGCGTCCTTTATTGTTGTGTAACAGTGATCCAATATATTACTGTCTCTGGTGGGACATGTGATGTGCTGTCTGTATTTTGGCAGTTTGCGGGAGAGATTTGCTTGATTAACGTCCCTGAGAATGATTAAAACAGAGTCCGGGTGTTGTTGCTCACTCTCTGTGATCAGATCAGTGAGTTTCTGTAAAGCTGTGCTCACGTGCGCTTGCGGTGGAATGTAGACACTCACGAGAATGAACGAGCAGAACTCCCGCGGCGAATAGAACGGCTTGCAGTTAATGAAGAGTGTTTCTAGATCTGAACAGCACATCTTCTTTAACACAGTTACATCTGTACACCACCTCTCATTGATGTAAAAACCTGAAGCGTTTGACCAGAGCTACGGCTCCGCCAACTACAATGTCCAGCAAAATGTCAAAATCCGGTAAAAGATTTTGTGGTGTGTTCTGCTGAATGTTCAGCAGATCATCCCTGGTAAAACTGATCGTATCTGAGTAACAAAAAACAGGAAAAACAAACAAAAACAGTACAAACACTGAAGAGCAAAGCACAGTAGCTGCCATCTGCGGCGCCATCTTAGTACTACTTAATACTTCTATTATTTTATGATTCATGTTAAACCAATTATGAGTTTGACCGATTGACATCAAGATCACATGAACTCTGACACTGAAGTCACATCGCAAAGGTCTGATACATTTCTGATTTATTTCCACATATGAAAGTGGCTCAGATCAGAATTGAAAATGTCATATTATGTCCTAGAATGCCCTGCACAGGTAAATATAATCCAAAATCAACACTATATTTGGTATGCATGATGCTTATGCAGCTTATGTAGAGCTTTGCATTTCAGTTATATCAAGGCAGCTCACTATAGGTTTCAGAACGGAGCCCTTGTCATCCAAAAGCAATCTAATGTGAGGGGAGAATCTCAGATTTAAGCCTCATTCAATGCATTTATTGAGTGTAGTGTAAACTGGCCCATGTTAGAGGTCACAGTCGGCGTACACATGTGCGTGCGTGTTTGCACCTGTGCATCGCACCTGTCCTTCCAGCTCTGGCGTCACAGCCGATGCTCCATTCAGTCCTGATGGGTGATTCGTCCGTGCCTTTGAAACGCACTCTCATCATGTTACTAACACTTGTCGTCTAAAGTGTGTCCACAAACAAAATCTGATGCAGATAGAGATGTGTTTTAGCACACAGCTGCTGTGAATGTCTGCAGACAGCTGTTCAAACTTCAGGAGAGACACTAGACACTCGTCTGCGGCGACGTCTTCACGTTCAGATGCATTTTGAAGAACAACTGTAGACTTTACTCGTGCACTGTAACAATTATAATGCAGTTGTAAATGAAACAAAGATTATTTCAGTATGTTTGCCAAGAAAACAAGCCTGTTTCAGTCTCTACTTTAGCTTCAGTTGCTGCTCTAATGTATATAAATAAACTGTAATTAATTTCATCTTAAAAGTCAAGAATGGAATTAAATGAAATGGGTTAAATTAATTTGATGAATTAAAGTAATGGAAAAACACGAAGAGTTTATTTGCAAAAATTTTTTTTTATTGTTATCATGTTTTTATTTAATTTAATTTTTTAATTTTATTTTATTTTGCACAAGAGTAAAATAGATACAATAAAACACACACACACACACACACACACAAAAGAATACAATCCATATACTGTGCAGAGAGAGGCAGAAAACCCAAAGGGCTTATTTAGAGCCTCCACCTAAACAATGAAAAAACAAATAAACTTAAATAAAAGCTAAATTACAATAACAAATATATAAATACAAATGACTACAAATTAATTACGTCGGAAAAAAAAGAGAGAAAAACCCCCCAGAAATAATATACTCAAAAAAATAAATGATCTATGGTACATAAATTACATAAAAACTCCATCCTGATGATCCGACAATAGCTGCTCGCATCTCAGCGTGTCTAACAGACATTTCTTGCTGGAAGATGGACCATCACCTTCAACTCAACCTAGCTAAGACAGAACTGCTTGTAGTTTCATCAACCATAACTCCTTCAAAAACAACCTTGGAGTTATGATTGATGATAAGCTGAATTTCTCAGACCACATTGCTAAAACTGCCCGGTCCTGCAGATTTGCATTATACAATATTAAGAAGATCAGGCCCTTTCTCTCGGAACATGCAACAAAACTCCTTGTTCAGGCTCTTGTTCTGTCCAGACTTCACTATTGCAATGCTCTCTTGGCAGGTCTTCCAGCCAATTCTATTAAACCTCTACTATTAATCCAAAATGCCGCTGCAAGATTAATCTTTAATGAGCCGAAAAGAATGCACGTCACGCCTGACTTATGTGCCCTCTAGAAGCTTGCGTTCTTCAAGTGAACGATGCATTATTGTGCCATCCCAAAGACGCACAAAAACACTTTCACAGACTTTTTCATGAACTGTTCCCATCTGGTGGAATGACCTGCCCAACTCAATCCGAGCAGCCGAATCCTTACCCATCTTCAAGAATCGGCTAAAAACTCATCTGTTCCATCTTTACTTGACCCTCTAACTCTAGCACTCTCTATTCTAATTTTATTTTATCTATATGTCTTTTTATTAAAAAAATTTAAAAAGTAATAATAATTATGTGTACTGCGTTAGGCTAACCAAGACTTGTAATAGCACTTGCACGTTGTTGTTCTTTTGTTGGTTTTGATTGTTTCTTATGTCCTCATTTGTAAGTCGCTTTGGATAAAAGCGTCTGCTAAATGACTAAATAAAAAAAAAAAAAAAAAAAAAAACAAGATAAATTATTACAGAGCAGCATTTAAATGATCCTTTATTCTTCTTTTATAACATTAAATAGGAAAACTTTTTTGCTAGATGAGATAAATCGTTCCATAATTTAATACCCCTAAATCTTATCAAGTATTGACCTCTACAAGTGAGAACTTTAAGAAAATGAAAACATATTTGAAAAGTATTAATATCATAAACAGTAAGAACCTGAAGTTTATGAAATAAAGAAGCAGTTGAAGTATATTTGTTTGAGTTGCAATCCTAACAAAATGCTTCTGAAGAACAAAAAGTTTTCAAAGAGTAGTAGGAAAAGTACTCGCCCAAACAATATTACAATATGAAAGATACGGATAAATTAAACTATAAGAAAGTATAAGAAACACTCTGTCGTAACATGCCTAACCCTCCTTATTATACCAGTAGATTTATGTATTTTTCTGCTCACGTAATCAGCTTGTTCTTTCCATCTCAAAGTCTCATCAACAAACACTCCCAAGAATTTTGTAGTTGACACTTGAGGCGCCTCAATAGACTCCATAATAATTTTTGATAAATCCTTTGGGGATAATTTTTTTACCACTAAAAATGATAAAACTTTATTTTTTTCATATTTAAAGATAATTTATTTGAATTAAACCAGTTTGCATAAGCAAGTAGACCATCATTTGCATTCTTAATGAATGAATTAAAATTTGGGTGAGAGAGAACTAAGGTTGTATCGTCAGCAAACACTACTGGAGTAAGAATATTTGAAACATTCGACAGGCCATTGATATAAATAAGAAATAGTAATGGTCCAGGTATCGAGCCCTGAGGAACCCCACAGAGTAGTTTTGCTTTGCTAGAATAGCAACCCTTATAACAAACAAACTGTCTTCTATTAAGAATATAATTCATCAACCATTTATATGTAAAATCTTGAAAACCATATTTATACAACTTTTCCAATAAAATGTAATGATTAACTGTATCAAAAGCTTTTGACAAGTCTAAAAAATTACTACTAGCAAATTCTCGATTTTCCAGTGCAAGGGTAACCTTGTCAATCAGGTGAAACAAAGCCATATGAGTGTTTTTTTCGGAATCCATATTGATGTTTATAAAGAATAGAATTTGAGTCTAAGTGAAAAAGAATCCATTTATATCCATTTATCCATTTTTTCAAAACATTTTGAGAAACATGGCAAAATAGATATAGGTCTATAGTTGTTAAAACATTGTGGATCATCTGCTTTAAACAGAGGAATAACTTTAGCTATTTTTAAATCCTCTGGTACAATGCCTGTTTTCAAAGAAAGAGAAAAAATGTGAACAAATGGCTGCAATATTGAACATTTCGCCTGTTTGACAAGAAATACAGAAATATTATCATGACCAGCTGAAGATAAATTTAATTAATCAATAATTTAACTTATTTCCTGAATTTCAGGTGGCTTAAAAATAGAGATAATAGAAAAGTTTCCTGATATATAATCTAGGGGTACACCATTACCAATAGGGATATTATTAGCTAATTTATGACTAACATTAACAAAAAATTCATAAAATTTTTGAGCTATGTCAAATGGATCATTAAAAGAATTTTAGCCATCCACAAAGTCTGAAGGTAATTCCGAAATTGGCCTTTTCTCTTTGCAGCAACTGATTTATTACTTTCCATGTGGATTTAATATCATTTGAATATTTCTTAATTTTTTCACCAAAGTATTGCTTTTTTGCTGATCTAATAGAATGGTTATATTTATTTCTGTAAGATTTATAAACACCATAGGCGAGAGGAGTGGGATTTAAAATATATTTTCTATAGAGTTTGTTCTTTGTCTTCAACATTTTCCGTAAACTAACTGTAAACCAAGACTTATTAAGGTCTTAATTAACCCTAATTTCAGAATAGTGAAATATAGGAAAATGATCAGACAAGTCTGAACATAAAACAGCAGATTTAATTCCTTCATTTAGAGAATTTATTAAAATGTTATCAATTAAAGTTGCAGAATTTTCTTTAACTCTTATAGGTTTATGAATAAGAGGAAAATAATAACTAAAGAATATTTAGGAAATCTGCAGTAGGTGTATCAAATTTCTTTTTTAAGAGATTTATGTTAAAATCACCCAAAATATAACAATATTTGTACTCATTGTTTATCAAATGAAGTAAGTTGGCAAAAGTATCATTAAAATCTTGAATAGTGGAATCAGGTGCTCGGTAACGTTATATTTAGATAATTTAAACATTTCTCTAGAGTTTTCATTTAACCATGTTTCAGATAACGCAATAATAGACAACTGATGTTTAAGTAAAGATAAATAATGAATAAAATGATCATAATTCCTAGATAAACTTATGTTCAAATGAAAAGTAGAATAAACATTAGAAGGCAAAGATCGACATAAATCATTAAAAACTACAAAAGTTTGAAGCATTCAATGATGATTTTTTTTTTAAAATCTTGGTCAACATCAAAATGATAAGAATCAACTGTAGAAAGATCAAAAGGCTTGAAGGTCTCAGCTTCAAAAACTAATTTGTTGGAATCAATAATGTATATAAAGAAATGTATAATAGATGTGATTAACTAATCAAAATACAATAAATAGCTGATAATAAATCTATTGAACACTTGCCTTCTTTGTTATGGTGGATTTTGGACAGGTGGACGAACAGTAAGTTTGTCGTATTTCTGTCACCTCTTTCTCGGGCTGCCTTCATTGCTGGAAGTAATTCTCTCCTTCTTTGCTGGATGGTTTCAGGGAAGTCCTCGTTAATAAAAATGCCAGAGCCCTGTAAGCTTTATCCAAAACTGCACAAATCTGACAACAATAGGTCAGGGCTTCTCTGATGATACCACTGACTTCCCAACTCTATGAGCCCAATCCAACTCTATTTTCTGATGATCCAGCTGTAATTTTTCACTGAAGAGTTTTCTTCAGATTCAGACACCTTTTCTCTTACAGACTCCTTAATACCTTCCACAACAATATTATGGCATCTTGACTGGCCTTCCAGATATTCAGTCTTATCTGAAATTGTGATCAAACTTTTGCAGATTGTGTCCTGATCTGTCCTGGTTTCATTACAATTTGAAGACCACGTCTTACATGAGATTTTAAGATCATCAAGTTCTTTTTGAGTCATTTCTAGACTCACCTTAAAATCATAAATTAGCTTTGACAGGTCATCAAGTTTTGAAACTTCTTTCTTGTTGTTCGAGCAAGGTTCTGTCGAAGTCTTTTTGCTGTTCCAACAGTTCACGCACTTGCACCATGGTGACATATTCCTCTGTGCTGTTGTTTGTAGTCTTGGGTGGCAAGGCCTAGGCCCCAAGATCTCCTAAAGCCAAAAACCTCCTCAAAGTACCAATGAAGTCCACAATTTTGCAATTTAACGTAGATTAGACTAAAATGGAGTTATCTGTTTTTGAAAATGAACTCTTCATATATTGCCATGATTTACTGATCATAATGTTTACAGTAAGGTTATTATAGATAACCAAACCTAAAATTAAGATCATTAAAAAGCATTTTCAATGCTTTAAATAACTGAAATAAAATATATACTAGAAATATATAGTTAAAGTTTAAGCTTGCTTCCAAGGCAATATTTCTCATTTTCATTTAGTTTAACTTCACATACTAAAATAACTAAAATAATCATTTAAAAAAACTGTTTAATGTTTATATATGTAATATGTACGTTATATATATATATATACCATATATATGAATGACAAAAAAACCCCCAAAAAACAGGAAACATGGCTCAAAATATCAGCTGATGGCGTCAGAAAAATATTCTTGATTCAAAGACTAAATAAGATTATTTTTCTGACCTCATTTTGATTTGATTTACGAATGTTTAGGTATCCGTACTGAAAAACCAGACAAAAATACTGAGGAAGAAAGTCGTTTATTTGCAGTAAAGGGTCAATCGGGGGGTCAATTATCCACCTCAGCAAGAATCTCAACATATTTTACCCTCTATTCTTTTTTTTCCATCTTCTGGCTGTTTTCCAGGTGCTGGATTGGTGTCAGCGTTGCTCGCGGGTGAATATCACATTGACGGACGGCGGTGAAGCCCTCAATCATTTTTTACACATCACTTTAACAACTGAAGGCACAGCCTTTCACCGCAGCACAGGAGAGGCGGCAGAGAATAGAAAGAAAAAGAAAGAGGGGAAAGAGGTTTCAAAAGAGAAATGGGATCTCTGCGCTTGACAAAGGGAGTTCGCTTAAAGGTATCATTATTCCTAGAGAAAGAAACCAGTCTCCAAAAGCAGATGAGACTTTGGCGTCGCAGCCTGAGGCCAAACGCACAAAAAAAGACCACAAGAAGGTGTAGAAGGGCCGGATCGGGACACATGTCCCAGCTGGGCTGCCTTTGCTCGGCTGCGCTTTGGAGTCTCATCCGATTACAACCGGCTCCGTAACGCCATTGTACTGTACGTGGGTGAGAAGATGAAAGATTTGGGAGAAATGATGATCATTTCAGGCGTTTTTAAGGTAGTTAGAGATGTTTTATGATATTGATGGATCATTTTGCTGTAAAGGTGAAGATAAAGCTTATCAAATGGCCTCTGCTTTAGTCACACTTGTGTGGAGAGAGTTGTTGGTTTGTGTGGCCTGTCTGATGTGGTGAAAAATTATCTTGAACTAATAGCATATGCAGCACGTGCTCTTAAAAGAGTCTCTTATGTTTACTAGGGCTGCAAGTGTGGGATCAGAAATACAGTACAAATGTGAAATATTATTATGATTTTAAACAGATGTTTTCTATGTGAATATCTGTTAAACTGTAATTTATTTCTGGTTATTTTCAGCATCATTACTGCAGTCTTCAGTGTCACATGATCTTCAGAAATCATTCTAATATACTGATTTACTGCTCAACAAACATTTCTGATTATTATCAATGTTCAACAGTTGTGCTGCACAATATTTTTGTGGAAACTGTGATGCATATTATTTTTCAGGATTCACAGATGAATAGAAAGTTCAGAAGAACAGCATTTATTTGAAATTGAAATCTTTTGTAACATTAGAAATGTCATTACTGTCACACTTTTGATCAGTTTAATGCTTTGCTGCATAAAGGTATTAACAATAATTAATATTAATGAATTAAAGGTAAATATAGACAATACATATAGCTTTCATAGAAAATAACTAAACCATATTCAGGACTTTCTAATCATTTAAAGCCAGGAAGAGTTTGTTTAATAGCAGTTGATGTTATGACAGGTGTGTATAAATCTCTGCGCTGGCATAATGTTAACTGCCAAAGATATTGATTTCGATTTCTTCTATAACTATTCGTAAATTCATGTTTACATGGAACAAATCGATATTTACTTTAGCGCACATTGCTAGTCTTGAGGCGAACAATTCATCCGTGCAATGTAAAACACTATAAAAAATGGTCTTAGTAATATTTAATCAAAATCTGAACATTATGAACATATGCGAATAATGACTAAACATAACCATACTCCTTGTACAACACTTACACTAACATAAAACTGAAATGTATCCTCAACAATCTGGCTTTATTGTAATATCTTATTGTAAATAATCTGTGAAAAGTTTGGAAAACACTACATTATGACCTTACATTTATATTTTTCAAGTTTTTCAAGAGTCGACATCTGAAACTAAGCCTGTGACTAAGGTCACTAATCATTATTTGACTCTTTATATATATATTTCTTTGTGAAATATTGATTAAAAGGAGTTGTCTTCAGATCAGACAAATGACAAATTGAAATCAGAGAGACGAGCAAAGAAGAAAGCAGTAAGTATGTGTGTATGTTCATTTTTATTTAATGATTTCTGCACATTTAAAATACCATTTTTTATACTCAGAAAATAGCTCTATAATAAACTAATAGTGGCTTATAGTGTACAGGTAAAGCATGTCTAATGAGCTGATATGCTATTGAAGATCTTATATGAAATGTCTAAAAGTACACTTAAATTTCTCTAAAGGTACTTAGTTCTATTTTAGCACAACTAAATATGTTAAAATAGATTGCAATTAGCTTAAAATTCATATCTTAAAGAGCAATTAATATACTTAAAGCTCTTCCAAAATAACACATTTATTATGCATTTGTGAAGTACAATTAAAATATTAGTGCACCAACTTAACTGTATTTCTTTTTTTTACCTGGAGAGGGATGCATGAACTGTTTCTCCGCCGGTTTCAGTGATGGGCGGCTTGAGCAGAGCAGCTGTAATGTTTAACAGGGGAAGTAAACAAGACCCAGGCGTCCCGTTGCCAATGCAGAGCACCGTTCCAGGTGGGGATGCCAAGCTGTGTTAATCTGAGGTACACATACACACACACACACACACACACATACACACACACACATACACACACACACACACACACACACACACACACACACCCCTCGGTGTTCTTCACAGCTGTGGTGAATTACTTCAGACCACCATCACATGCTGTTCCTCCACACACTTGTTTGTGTGTTGTTTCTGTGTGTCCACATGATGGCAGTGAGAAACGGTTGAAGGAAATCTGTCTGTTAGAATGTTTCTAGAATAGTAGTTTGATCATTATCAATCAATCAAGCAATCACTAAAAATAAGAAAATAAACAGCTGGGTAAAAACACTGTGTAAAATATTTGTATACGGATTATACACTGGGAATGTTTTTTTTTAAGAGTATTAACAAAATAAATAATAACTATATGTATGTGTGTGTGTGTGTGTGTGTGTGTGTGTGTATCTGTATATATATATATATCGAATTTATATTTCCATTTTTATGTTGACTGACCTACTGACCTGGCAGCAGAAAGATAAAGGAAGCATAAAAATATAATTTTGGCCTTTAAATGAACTGGAAGAACATTTGATCATAACTTTGAGAACCTTACCAAAATGTTGGCATTCTCTTGCCATATTGTGTGTGTGTGTGTGTGTGTGTGAGTGTGTGTGTGTGTGTGTGTGTGTGTGTGTGTGTGTGTGTGTGTGTGTGTGTGTGTGTGTGTGTGTGCACCTGGTATTCATCACGTCCTGGGGACCAAATGTCCCCACAAGGATAGTAATACCAGTAAATCTTAATCTTGTGGGGACATTTTTTGGTCCCCATGAGGAAACAAGCTTATAAATCATACAGCATAAAGTTTTTTGAAAATCTAAAAATGCAGCATGTTTCCTGTGAGGGCTAAGTTTAGGTGTAGGGTTGGTGTAGGGCAATAGCACATACAGATTGTACAGTATAAAAACCATTACGCCTATGGGATGTCCCCATAAAACATGGAAACCCAACATGTGTGTGTGTGTGTGTGTGTGTGTGAGTGTGTGTGTGAGTGTGTGTGTGTGTGTGTGTGTGTGTGTGTGTGTGTGTGTGTGTGAGTGTGTGTGTGTGTGTGTGTGCACCTGGTATTCATCACGTCCTGGGGACCAAATGTCCCCACAAGGATAGTAATACCAGTAAATCTTAATCTTGTGGGGACATTTTTTGGTCCCCATGAGGAAACAAGCTTATAAATCATACAGCATAAAGTTTTTTGAAAATCTAAAAATGCAGCATGTTTCCTGTGAGGGCTAAGTTTAGGTGTAGGGTTGTTGTAGGGCAATAGCACATACAGATTGTACAGTATAAAAACCATTACGCCTATGGAGAGTCCCCATAAAACATGGAAACCCAACATGTGTGTGAGTGTGTGTGTGTGTGTGTGTGTGAGTGTGAGTGTGTGTGTGTGTGTGTGTGTGTGTTTTATGTTTTGATGAAATGGAAACATTGCCGTGACCTCTGGGTTCATGTGAATGTCAGGGTTCAGCGTGGGTCACGTCTAAGGTTGATGTTTGGGTAAGAGTGCTGGAATGTGTTCGAGTCGCCCCGAGCTCAGAATACAAAGGTTCAGGATCCTAAATATGTCATTCATAGAGTTTAAATAGTGGAGCTGTGTGTGTAATTTAAGACTGTCATCTCCAATTCTGTGAAGATCTGAAGAATGACAGCAGAGCTGATGTCTGACAGACACTAGAGGGCTCTGTTTATACTTCATACAGCTGATCCTACACCCAGAAACACTCTGAGGCTTCCCTATAATGGAATTATTTCAGTACACACTTAACTAGGTATCGATTGTAGATTAAATGCAGTTTTATTTTTTTGCACTTTTCTTTCTCTATATTGTTTCAAATTATGCCTTAAAACCTGCAATGTTTCTGTGTCAAAAACATCATTGACTTCATTAGGTATAGATTTATTTCTATATTAAAATCTGATCTAATTTAATCACTCGTATTCTTAGATTATTATACAGTTAACTAAATCCATTAACTAAAACTAAAATCTTTATTTGCAATAAATGTTAACTGAAATAAAATGAAATATTAAAAAAACTTTTTTCATTTATTTTAACTTGATGTTCTAAATGAACTAAAACTTAAATAAAAAAAGCAATAAAATCTAAACAGGCATATTTAAAAACCAAATAATTAAATAAAGATGACAAAACAACAAAATTACCAAGACTTTTAAATTAATATGAAAGCAGAAAATATAAAAATATTTTAATTCAAAATATTAGTATCTCAATGATACAAAAATAACTCTGTAGCATAGAGTATATGCATATAAATGTATTTGTTTGGCACAATTAGATGGCTGACAGGTATTTGAAGTTATAGTACATTAATATAAAATGTTTTTGATTGACAAAAATCACATGCAATGGTTGACAGGCTAAAGATAAATTAAAACATTTAGCTTCTGGCTTTTAATGCGTAAGAACCTTATAAAGTCTGTGCAATGATGTAGAAGAAGAAGATGAAAAGAGGCAAAGCAACCGGCCCCGATGATGTACCGACTGAGGTCTGGAAGACCCTCGGGGACCGCGGAGGAACCTTCCTTGTTGACCTGTTCAACCAAATTGTGGCCAAGAACAAGCCTCCCCATGCCTGGACAACCAGCACAACCGTGCCCATCTGGAAGGGCAAGGGGGATTTCAGCGAGTATGCAAACTCCGGCCAATACGACTGTCATGCAATGAAGAACTTCGAGCGAGCGCTGGACAGTCGCCTCTGAAGCCTTGTCGACATCAGGCCAAACCAATGTGGTTTCATGAAGGGATGTGGCACCACTGATACCATTCATGCTGATGGAGAAGCATCGAGAGAAGTACATGGCCTTCCTGGACCTGGAGAAAGCATTTGACTGGGTCCCCCATGATCTCATCTGGCGAGCGCTGAGGCTCCATGGTGTCCCAGAGGAGTACGTAAAGTAGGTCCAACTACTGTACCACAACACCTCAAGCATGGTCAGATACCCAGCCGGGACGTCGCCATCCTTCAACATCACTGTTGGTGTCCACCAAGGATCTGCCCTCTCGCCCCTGCTGTTCATCCTCTGTATGGGCACGGTGACGGCTGACCTCCAAAGACCTCATCCCTAGACGCTTCTTTTTGCTAACTCACGGACCCAATGCGCATAGACCTCGAGAGGCAAGTACAACAATGGTATGGCCGGCTCAATGAAAACGGGCTCAAAATCAACATCGCCAAAATGGAGTACCTCGAATGCAGCCCCCAAACCAATGGCACCATCCACATTGATGGCCAGGAGTTGAAGAAGACAGCCCAATTCAAATACCTCGGGTCCCTGGTCACGTCAGATGGTGACACCATCTCCGACACACAAGCAAGAATCAACACGGCGTGGCTCAAGTGGAGACAGGTCACCGGAGTCCTGTGTAATAAGAAAATGCCAGAATATCTCAAGGCAAAGGTCTACAATTCGCCCAGTCGCCCTCTATGACGCTGAATGCTGGCCCACTACCAAGAAACATGAGTTGGCCCTCCACGCAATGGAAATGAAGATGCTCTGGTGGATGCTTGGGCTGACCCTCCATGACTACATAAGGAATGAGGACATCAGGTGGCGACTCCGAGTAGCCGCAATAACGGAGAAGATGCGGGAAGCCCGCCTGAGATGGTACGGCCACACCATGCGCTCCGTGGCAAGAACAGCGCTCCGTCTCGACCCTGGAGGCCGCCGGCCGCGAGGATGACTCAAGAAGTGGTGGATGGACTCTGTCACGGAGGACACGAGAGCGGTGGGCCTAGCCCCGGAGGACGTCACAAACCCAGCTAAATGGAGGAGACAGAGCTGAGCTGCAGACCCTGTGTAAAACACAATAATGCCAGGAAAGAGAAAGAGTGAGTTATTATAGTTTTAATAATATTTTAAATTAGGCTTTAAAATTTAAATTTTGATTAAAGTTTCAGTAATTTTGTTGTGTTTTTGTAATTTTTATTAGCTATTTTTAAAATGTCTGTTCTTTTTTTTTTCATTTTAATTTCCATTTTAGTTATTTTAGCACAAATTAAAATGAGAAATGTTGCTTTTGCAACTATAGCTGTTTTATATGTATATATATTTCATTTCAGTTAAAGTTTATTTAATTAGTTTTATGTTTTTTATGGTTTTAGTTAATTATAATAACTATCTTCAGAATGTGAGTAACTAAAGCTGGGTCTTAAAACGCTAATAAGATAATAATATTTGCATGTTCTCCACTGAGACGTGATTATGAATCTGGCACACACTTCTCTGCAGCATGTAAGAACATCTGCATTTATTTTGATGTTTAGTTAATCCCTAAAATAGATTCTTCTTTGGCTTCAATATCAGGTTTCTCTCAAGCAGCGTTTTTGTCCTTTTTTTCCTAAAGCATATTTTGAGTAACTGTAACCTTCGTTCTGTTCTGCTCCAGTAATTTCAGGATAAATAGATATGTAGACTGGGATCGTTACATGTATTTCTAATAAAGCTTTGGCTGCGTCGGGAAAACATGAGCTCAGATATAAGAAAAGATGAACATAGATTGCGATTTCTATTGCATTACTGCAGTTAAGAATAGAAAACACAATAGAATCACTCAAGAAAACAGAGAACTAATGATTACCAGACTGTAGGTCGGACCACCGGGCTTTTGCTGAGCGAATTATACATCAATAAATCATAATTAGTGGAAGACTTGATTGTCTACTGTCAGTCTGGACATTGTGACAGAGGTACAGTAAAACAGTCCTTTCATTACCTAACTTGAATCCTTTTAAAATGAAACGTTCATTATTTTGTTAGAGGTACAAGTGAACACTCAAGCACTTTTTGTAAATACAGTAAAGTTGCAGAACCTGTACTTTCTCAGAAAAAAGGTACAAAAGCTGTCACTAGGCTGGTATGCTTTTGTACCTTTTTCACCCCTGAAGAGTGCATATTAGTGCCTAAAATATAAATATTAGTACCTTTTGAGAGGGTACTGTAGCTTTTTTTAGTGGTTACTAGTAGTGTTTAAGTCAACCATCACCATTACTATTTTTCGTATGTAGTGTTGATTTGAACAAACCCTAAATGTAGTAAATTTCAAAAGCCTAGAATAATTGAAAAACTTCTATTCTGCTTCACTAGGGCTGCATTATATTTGATCAAAAATACTGTAAAAATATGAAATATTATTACAATCCAAAATAAGGTATTCCTATGTGAATATGTGTTAAACTGTAATTTATTTCTGTGTATTTCCAGCATCATTACTGCAGTCTTCAGTGTCACATGATCTTCAGAAATCATAATAATATACTGATTTACTGCTCAACAAACATTTCTGATTATTATCAATGTTGAATACAGTCGTGCTGCACAATATTTTTGTGGAAACTGTCATACGTTTTATTTTCTTTTGTATATCATGGATAAAGAAAATCAGCAGGTAATGTGTGTTTTTAAGTGCTGTATTTCTCCATGTACTGTAGAAACAGTATGAGTAGCATGATAGTGTGTTATTATGATATAGCCGTAATTTTTTATTTGATTGGCTGTTTCTGTGAGATCAGCTCTACAGTCTAAAAACTAAATCTGTAACAATAGGACACAATATACTGTATAATTTCAAGGAAGTTTTCCGTATTTATTGGAATTTTATACTTCATTGCATTGTGTTTTAGAGTTAACAGAAATGTCTGTAAAATGAATGGATAATGTTGTGTGTAATGAGCTGCCAGTACTTTTTCTGTTATTTTACAGATTTATTTGTCTCGGTGTGAGTTGGTGGTTTATGGGTTGGTTAAGGCGGCATCGACTGCAGTTTCTATGGCTGTGTTCGGAGTCTGTCAGTCAGCGGGCAGGTGATTGACACACAGCCGTGGCCCCGGGGTCGAGCCCTCAGAGGGGCGGATGAAGGTAAGTCATGTGTGCTGTGACCTCTGACCTCTGCCCCCTGCATGGGTCCTGTGATTCACTGGAACCACGCTATGAATCAGCTAGTGTACTGCCTACTACATACTACACACTGCAGGAGATACTGTATACTCTCTTAAAGATAAAGCTTATTTATTGGCATCAATGGTTCCACAAAGAACCTTTACCATCCACGGAACCTGTTCATTCCACAAAAGGTTCTTTACAGTGGAAAAAGGTTCTTTTGATTATTAAAATGTTCTTCACACTAAGAACAAAATGGTTCTTTTAAGCATCGCTGTGAAAACCACCTTTTGGAACATTTATTTTTAAGACACATATGTACATAAATAATAACAATAATAATAATAACATTATTACACAATATATTTATATTATTTAAATTGTATTATTGTTAGTTATATTTTATATTTTATTATCTTATATTATATTACTATTTATTAATAATATTATTATACAAATAGATACAATAATAAAAATCTAATAACTTTCCTGTGTTTGTTTTTTAATGTTTTTTTAATTAAATTTTTTATGTGTGTGTGTTCTTTGATGTTAAAGCGTAAAGTTTGTTGTTAGAGAAAGTTGTGAGAGTCTGATCTTTGTTTTTTGTTTTTTTGCCGGGAAAAATCTTTTATTTTTAAAGCATCATAATTATGAGAGATTTTATAATTATAACGCTCACTTTAAATGGTGCTAGAGAAATGCTAGAAAATGTGTTTGAGTTTATAAAACTAGAGCATATTGATGTACTAAATGACTAAAACTTCAACTAAAATGAATAAAAAACAATAATAATTCAAAATATTATTAAAAACTATAACAGTATTTAAATTGATCATCTAGGCAAGTGTGCTGTATTATTCAGTTCATTGATTAAATTATTCAGCAAATATTTCCATCTAGTGGCTAGGATTGGTATTGCAGTTTATTTTGCACCTGGTAAATATTGATCATCAGAAATATTTCTGGCGCAGCAAACCAACATATTAGACAAATGTAAATAGTGTTGAAAGACAAAATATTAAATATCATGGATGTATATTTACTGAGTAACGCACTATTTTGTAGAGGAGGGGTCAAAATGACAAATTTGACCTGAGATTCAGAGCCAGGAGGGTAAAAATGACTTCAGAAAGATGGCAGCATCATAATTATATTTTTACACACAGAGTTTGGTAGGTCTGTTAGTAAAATCTGTTGACTTATGTGCCAATGGTGACAGTTCAAAACTTTTACTTTTTAAACTGTATTTCCAAAGTTTGCATGATCGTAACTCAAGAAGTGTTAAAGATATCCTAATATCCTTTAGGATGTTGGTTCTTTATTTCTTTTTCTTTTTCTTGCATCTTTATCTTTACGACCTTGTGTGGTTCAAATCCAGTGATATTGGAATCTCAACATGGCTTCAAATGGTTAAATTGTACTCATTTTCAGTGGTCAAAAATCAAATGTGGGTTCCTTTGCATTCAGATGATTTATTGTATTTAAAGAGGAACTTCTGAAGAGCAAATCATGTTGAAACTACATATGTAGCTTGCTGTTCTCTATCAGAACAACTGCACTGAACAGACCTTTCTAAATGGCATGAATAATATTTAATATTAATATTGCCTGTAACTCAAGCTGTGTTAATCTTAATATGATTTCAGATTCTGGTTCTTAACAAACTTCTCTTTTGTAATCTTCATTTTTAAGGCCCAATATGGTTCAGTCCCAGAGATATAATGGGGATCTCATGATGTCCAGATTGTTGAATATTACAATACTTCTGCTAAAGTCGACAGATTTTATTAACAGACCTCTCTGTGTAAAAATAAGGTCAACGCCATTCTCCACTCAACTGTATAATAGTATTATTTATATACGGATATTTTGATATTATTTAGCTTTTATTTATATATTTGTAGTCATTTTATGTGCTTTTGTAATTTTTGTTGTTATTTTTTGTGATAATTCTATTGAGCTTCGTTAAGAAACACATTGAATTAAACATGAAATCCTTAAGACTGAAATAAAGCATATACTCCAATAATCTTTATTTACAACTTTAAAAAATAAATAAAATACAGTGCAGCTTTAGGAATTTTAGTAGTTCAAATTATTTTATTATTTTACTAATATAGTATTGTTTTTGTATTTGATGTTTATGCCAAAGGAACATTTCTCATTTTCATCTAATATTTATATTTTACTTTATTTCAGCTTTTTTAATTAAGAAAATGTATCATGAATAGTTTTAGTTAGCAATATCAAGTCTGATATTTTATCTTTCAGCCTTATTTCAGTTAATATTTATATTTGATTTTATTTCTGTTTAACTTAAATCAACAAAAATGATTTTTAATAGATTCAGTTTTAGTTAACAATTAACAGGTTCTTCATCTAATATTAACAAAAATATTTGATATAATTTTAGCCAACAACAAGAAGTCTCTTATCTAATATTTACGGTATATTTGATCTTATTTCAGCTTTATTTCACTCAATGGAAAGGGTTTGTAAAGCTTTTAGTTAACAATGAGATTTTCATTGAATGTTTATATTTATTTTAGCTTTAATTTAATCGATTGTCTTTTTTTCATACAGTACTTAGTTTATTTTATCTCAGCTTTATCTTAATGAACAAAAATTGGAACAAATTAGTATTTTTTCATGTCATTGCATTTTTTAGAGCATAAAAAAAATGTAAAAGTTTTTTTTTAATGATATTTCATTCATAAGTTATGCTATGTCCTTGGTAGAGGACAACAGGACTTAAAAAAAAAAAAAAAAACTATAAAACTATACTATATATAAAAACTATAGATTTTTTTAAATCACCAATACATTTTTAGTTTTCAGGATTTTTTTTTTTTTTTTTTTTTTTACCAAACTTTGTATAAAGATGATTCTCAACTATGTTATAACAGAATGATTTTATATACCATTGTTCTTTCTGCACAATGTGTGTAAAATGGCCATAAACGGGTTTTCTCATTATATACAATGTATCTATAAACGAAATCTAATTTGCATATTAATGTGCTTTTGGGGCAACTTGTAATGAAAAAAGAAGTGTAATAATGGGAATAATAATTGACAAGCTTTTCATAATAATATATAATATTGAAATATATTTTCTTTTTCTTTCCCTATTCATGTCTCCCAAAATGCGTAATAAACATGCTTTTAGTGCCGGTGTCCTCATATGAGGACATGTTTGAAATCAACGTCCTGTTTCGTAACAGAAAGTCATATTTTGATTTGAAACCCCATAACATTTTCCTGAGATGTTGATTTACGAGACACAGTTTAAAAATTAGTCCGATTTAAATGATAATTATATGATCGTATTCCATAAGAGTGTCACTAAATTAATAGAAGACATTTCTGAAGACCAAGGAGTGGTCATAAACATAGAGAAGCCCTGAATGTGCTCTGTACAGGACATCCAGACTTAAAACTGTGGCATGTATCAAATCTAATCTAGAACAGCGTCTGGATGACTGAAGGAGCACTAGTTCTAGATTAAAGACTAAAAATGTCATCTTGTGGTGTGCATTGGGCTCTCATCAGTTTCTAAAGCCAGACTGATGTCTCATGCTGACTCTGTGGGCAAAGTGACAGAGAAATGTCAGATCCGTCTGAACCGACCCGAGGCTGTCTGACAGCGGAGCCTGATTTAGGCCTGAGCAAACACACCGAGGGCGTTTCTGAGCTCCACAACCACTAGGACTTCATTAGGAGCCATTATGAAGTGTGTGATACCTGACAGCTCTGGTCTTCAAGTCATTCTTGATGTAAACACAATCTTGTGTTGTTGAATAAAGCAGAAGCATGCTGAAAACAAAAATATTACACTGTTACAAAATTGCTTGTAAATCTCTCATTATGCTTTAGTTCTGTATTTCTTTTTCAAATTGATTGATCGTATGCGTCATTGATCTGAGCTTATGCACCTCAGGTCAAAATAATGCTTTTTCACTCAAAAACTGATCAGATCATTGAGGCCTACGATCAATCAGTTACCAAATGAAATACAAAACCTGTGCTAACTGAAAGAAAACAAGTCGACAAAACGATTGAATCCAAGATACACTCTTAAAAGTAAAGGTGCTTCAGGATGCTAAAGAAGAACCTTTTTGTCTAAATGGCTCCATAAAGAATCTTTAACATCTGAAGAACCTTTCTGTTTCACAAAAGCTTCTTTGTGGTGAAAGAAGGTTCTTCAGATTATAAAAAAGTAAGAAAGAGATGGTTCTTTGACTGAATGGGTCACAAATGGGTCTTCTATGGCATCACTTTATTTTTAAGAGTGTATATCGCATAATGAGAGATTTAGCTGGTCATCTATTTGTGCCAGGAGCAGCATATAAGGTTAAAGAGTTTCAGCACAGTACAAGGGTTGATTGACTACAATGTGAGTTTTTGTTTAATGGTCCTAGATTTATTCTTTTTATTTATTTATTTTTTAACCATGGGTAGTTTTACCAGTTCCATAGTTGTTCTTGTCTGTTTTATGGATGTATGTGATTGTTTTGCCCTCACTAACTTTGTCATTGGTCCCACCAGATGGTCTACAGCTAATAGACAGTCTTTACCAAGCTGTTTTACCAGGTTGACCTCGAGGAAGCAACAGTTTGAAGTTAAAAACATGGATTTGTTTCATCTTTTGTCTTCTCCAGATGTTAACTGATGGACTGGAGTGGTGTTTTTATCAGCTGTTTGGACTCTCATTCTGACGGCACCCATTCACATTTCATGGCACTTTGAATGCTGATGGTTTAATTTAAACAAAAGCACCCAAATGTCTGTCTAGGGCTGGAGATCGGGTGGTGTTTGAGATCCTGAAGGCTTTTGCTGCAGCTGTCAATGACAGATTTGTCAAGTTAATTAAAGCTGTGTTCATTACTGACCGCATCGATTGATCTCCTGTGGTCACTTTGCCTCTCTTTCCCTCACAGAAGCTGCTTCTCTCTGCTTAAGTTAGTGTAGGGTTGCTAATGGCCTGTATTTTACATGACTCAAAGGTCTGCCGTGTTTTCCGAGTTTTTTTTTGTGATCTGCCTTCAGGGAAGGACAAGTAGTATGTGCTGTTCAAAACAGCATCTGCGGCTCGTCTCATTGGCCGATTCCCTTTAAAACGTTGGATTTCCAACATGCTTAGGGTAAAATTGAGACTAAATCATTTAAATGTGTTCATGTGATGCTGACGATGAGGTTTCATTGGAGCTTTCACAAATATGACCCTGGATCACAAAACCAGTCATAAGGGTCAATTTTTTTAAATTGAGATTTATACATCATCTGAAAGCTGAATAAATAATATTTCCATTGATGTATGGTTTGTTATGATCGGACAATATCTGTCTGAGATACAACTATTTGAAAATCTGGAATCTGAGGGAGCAAAAAAATCTAAATATTGAGAAAATCTCCTTTAAAGTTGTTCAAATGAAGTTCTTAGCAATGCATATTACTAATCAAAAATGAAGTTTTGATATATTTACGGTAGGAAATGTACAAAATATCTTCATGGAACATGATCTTAATATCCTAATGATTTTTGTCATAAAAGAGAAATGTATAATTTTGATCCATACAATGTATTGTTGGCTATTGCTACAAATATACCTGTGTTACTCATGACTGCTTTTGTGCTCCAGGGACACAGATGTTGTCTGGTTTTACATCAGAAGGCCAGGGACTATTTTTATGCAGAACTTGAATTAAGCCTAAATCACATAAACTACAATGACGGAATTGGGAATATATTTAGCTAAAGCAATTTTGCTCCAAAAAATATAATAATTATATAATAGCATTCAAAGTATTGGGGTTGGTAAGATTCTTTGAAGTCTCTACTTCTCACCAAGGCTGCATTTATTTGATCAAAAGTACAGTAAAAATTGTGAAATATTATTACGATTCAAAATATCTGTTTTCTATGTGAATATATATTAAAATGTAATTTATTTCTGTGATCAAAGCTGAATTTTCAGCATCTTTACATCCACTCCTCAGTGATCTTCAGAAATCATAATAATATACTGATTTACTGCTCAACAAACATTTCTGATTATTATCAATGTTGAACACAGTTGTGCTGCTCAATATTTCTGTGGAAACTGATGCATTTTATTTTTCAGGATTCACAGATGAATAGAAAGTTCAAAAGAACAGCATTTATTTGAAATAGAAATATTTTTAAAAGACAAAAATGTCCTTACTGTGACTTTTCATCAATTTAATGCATTCTTGATGAATAAAAGTAAAGAATTGTTTCATGAACACGTTATAGTTTGATGTTTATGGCTCTACTGAATAGACAAGTACTCCAGGATTGATTATTAGGATATTTAGCTGTAAAGTAGACTAAAGAATCAATGCAATCACTCAGAACTTCGTTCAGATGCCACACAATCATCTTTTGGTGCAGTAATCATCCTCCATTCACTTACAGAGCTCCTCTTCACACACTGACCAATGCAAAACAACGCAGTTTGATTGCTTCTATTGTCCTCATGTGTGAGTTGCTTTGGATAAAAGCGTCTGCTAAATGATTAAATGTAGCAGATCTTGGTAAATTACTTACGGTCATTTAAAACGGTAGTTAGTAACGTAATCCATTACATTACACTTAATATAATCAGGCTACTTTTTGATTATTTTAGATGGGATTAGACTTTTAGATTACTTCATATAAATAAGAAATAACGTGAGTTTGTGCATTTTTATGTGTTTGAAAGACAAAATCCTTCCAAAGATGTAGTAATTAGTGCTATCAAACGATTAATCACGATTAATCACATCCAAAATAAAAGTTTTAATTTACATAATATATGCGTGTGTACTGTGTATATTTAATATGTATTTATATAAATACACAGACATACAGCATATATTTTGAAAATATTTACATGTATATATTTATTTTTATATAATTATAATTATATATAAATATATTTAATATATAAATGTAGCATTTTTTCTTAAATATATACATGCATGTGTGTATTTATATATACAATAAATATACACAGTACACACGCATATATTATGTAAAGAATACTTTTATTTTGGATGTGATTAATCGTGATTAATCGTTTGATAGCACTAGTAGTGATATAATTAAATAACCCTCTGACTGAATGCAAATAAAACATAACTTGTTCATCAGTAGTTGATGTAATATTGAAATGCTAAGCAAACACTTCTTACACTGAAATGATTTTTATAAATCCAGTGGTTAAATGCTTCGTCGCCTCTCAAATGTCTGTTTAATTATATACACCCGGTGTGAATTATAAAAGTTTAAAAGATTATAAAGCAGAATAAATAAATTATGAATAACTTGTTATTGAGTATTGAGTACACTGGAAAAAATGATTTATTGAATTTACTAAAGAATTGTAAGGTAAGTGGTTGCAATCACTTTATTTGAGCTACATTTAAATAAATTTTGCTGAAATGTTTATTAAATGTAGCTAGAATAAATTGATTGCAACCACTTACCTTAAAAATATTGAGTAGCATTTTTTTCAGTGTAGTCTGATTACGAGTATTTTCAAATGTAATTTAATCTAATTACAAATTCTTGATTTTTGGAATCTGATTACGTAATCCAGATTATATGTAATCAGTAACTACCCAGCTCTGGTGTATGAGTGGTTTGTAGTGTTTGCTATGGGGTTGTTAGGATGTTATGGATGTTATGTCACTCTGCTCAATAGTAACGGTTGCCTTTGCAAATGAGTTGTAGATTCCGCAGGCTTTCTCCAGCAGCTCTGTTCTCAGACTAGCTTCATATGTTCCTGTTGTCAGAGGGGTCAGATGGAAACCGGCGCTTTGAGACATTGACCGGTGTGGATGCATCAGTCAGCAGAGCTCAAGCAGACGACACACGCCGGCCCCAGCGGCTCAAACTCAGATCTCTGGATGTGTTTTAGTCCATCACCTGATCTGAAGTAGACTGAACAGGATAGTGGTGAGAGATTAATTTACTTTTTTTTTTGTGATGTTTTTGATATCTGTTGCTGTGGTGATGCCTTGATGTTTTTCAGTCCGTTTTCCTTTCCTTTAGATCAGGCTAATGATTTCAGGCCACTCTGAGTGAATGAAAATTTCTTCATATTTAAAGTCTTTATTTGATAGCTTGCATTAGAAAAGGCTGAGAGAGGGAAATGTGCTGGTGTTCATGGAAAGTGTTGAACGTTTGACCCAGAATGTGACGTTTTCTCAGATCATGCACGGCTGATTCATATTAATATTTATATTTAAGTGTTAATCTCGTGTCATGCTTTTTAAGTGACTCCCGACACGTTGTATGCATGCAGATACATTAATGCATTATTAAAATTTTATCCTGTCAGAAGCTTTTGCTTTCTTTTGCATTTCAAACATGTTCACACTACAGCTTAATCCAGTGTCACTCCTCTTCTGTGTGTGATGTCATTCTGAGCTAAATGCACAAAGATTCAGATATTTTTAACAACTTATTATTGATATCTGTTGCATAATAGAGCCGTAATTCTGACCAAAAAAATTCTGGGTCGCTACACTGGCTAAAATGTACAACAAAACTATCATATTAATATGTGCATTACAAATAATGTTTTGTCAAGGGAAAAAGGAGATTTATATATTGTATACATTATAAATTATTATTTATATTCATTTTCTTTCAATAAAAAATATTAAAAAGAGTTTTCAATGCATATTCATGTGGCACTGGTTCAGCGCTGAAACTATGGCAGTGTGAATGCTGCTAACCTGTCAAAAATGCATTGTTTTGTTGAGACGTTTGATATTGACCAGCTTGATTGTTTACGCTTGGTTCCTGTTGAACACACGGTGGTGTAAAGTTGTTGTTGTTGGGTGTTATTCTTTAGAAATGCAACAAATGATCTTGTTAGAGAGCTTGACTACAGACACATGTCAGTCTCGTCCACAGTGCATGTGTGTCTCTGGCGTTGCTGTGAACTGAACTCAGCGGTATGAAGGGTGAATGAGCAGCAGGTAGCGTTCGGCTCTGATCCGATCAGTGTCGGTGAGCTTTTATCTGCGCAGGCGTTTGTCTCTGAGGAGTCTCTTCACACATGGATGCTTATTTTAAAAGCTGGACGCTCCTGACATGCAGTGGCTGCTGTCCAGTTCCCTTATTCTGACCCGGGGAGAGTTTATCAGGACTCCCTTATGAGTCTTATATGTGCTAAAAGACTCTGAGCTCTTCTTACTGAGACTATCTGGCCATTTAGTTGAAGTTTTACATGCAAAATTAAATTTTCTCCACATCTAGAAAGATTTGCTTCCAGCGGAGATGAGATAAAATAAAATAAAATAAAATAAAATAAAAATAAAACAAAAATCAGTTTTTACAATTTAGGTTTTTTTTTTTTTTTTTTTTTTTAAATCTAAAACTAAAGCCATTTCCTTGACTTAAAATAAAATAAATAATTGAAATAAAGTATTAAAAACCTAATTTTATTTCAGCTACTTGCCAAAGCAGCATTTCTTATTTCTCAGTTGGAGTTCTGCCCGTTTCACCACAGGCCAAGATAAAAAATAAACAAAGTTATAGTAACTTTTCATCTCACAATTCAGACCTTTTTTGTTTTGTTTTGTTTGTGTTTTTGCAATTCTGATAATTTTTCTCAAAATTGTGAGATAGACACTCAGAAGTCTACAGTTTTTCTCACAATTCTGAGTTTATATCTCATAATTCAGCGTTTTTATTTACATATATCTGTCACTTGAGTTTATATCTCATAATTCAGCGTTTTTATTTACATATATCTGTCACTTGAGTTTATATTTCATAATTCTCCACTTATATCTCATAATTCTGCATTTATACAGTATCTCAAAAGTCTGAGTTGATCTCTTAATTCAGCGCATTTATCTCACAATTTCTATCTTGTAATTTGTACTTTTTTCCTCAGAATTTAGTTTATAACATGTCATTTTTAAATTGCAACTGGAAGTCTTTTTTTTTTTTTTTTTCTGACACATAATAACAAATAAAAAGGTAATTGCAATTTCTTATCCCACAGTTCTGACTTTTGTTCTCACAATTCTAAGAAACTGCAAGAAAAAAACCCAGAATAGTGAGAACCTCAACTTCGAGAAGATAAAGTATTGTGAGATAAAGTCTAAATTACACTGGAAACAAGCTTCCATAGAAGTACTGAAGTAACTAAATCAACTAAAACCAATAAATAAAGAATTTAAAAAATAAAACTAATAATATAAGCAACATTTCTAAAACTTTACTTGCAATGAAAGTGAAAACAGAAAATATAAAAATAAAAACCAGTTCAAAATATTAACAAACACTATAATAGGTTATCAATCATACTAAAATAGCATGATGTTGTTTTGCAGGTGATATAGCGGAGAATCTTCTCTGTTTCTCTGTAACATCCCAGTGTTTGTCAGACTGCATGAGTTATACATAATACAGAACATTTGGTGGAGTTTTAGTTTATAAGAGGTGTATGGTCAGATTTACATGTGTTCTCCATATATCACTCCTCCATTAAACATGCATGGCATTGACATTACAGTCTCTTCGGTCCAGATGAACAAATTGTGGGCAATTGAAAGTGACAATAGTGTATAGAAAATCAATTGAGCGTGTGCATCAGTGTCCAAGCGCCGTGGGGTCGCTCTGTGTGTCAGTCAGTGTGCTCATGATGACTGTAAGTGAAGCTCCGCCTCTCTGCTGGATTAGAACACAGCCGGAGCCGTTCACATTCAACAGCATTCACATGCATGAGGACAGATCTCACTGCAGACGCTGCAGGCTCAGACAGAGACGCGCAACACTGCAGGTAAACCATCAATTACCAACCATTCATCTACATTTTCTGTTTATTTCTTTATTTTGACCCCAATATTTGACATAAATATATAAATAAATCAACAAAAATAGCCAAATAAAATTTTTGTGATTTGTTGAATTAGGAGTAAGTTCTGTAAACATTTTACAAGTTTATTTGTTTATTTATTTGTTATCTTAGCCCAAAAACACAACTCTTTTCATTCATGTATTTATTCATTATTTATTTTAATTTTTTATTATATTTTCTTTTTTTATTTTATTTTATAAAACATTATTTTGGCACCAAAATTCTAATATTTATTTAACTGAATCTGTCAGAAATTAAATCATTATTAGTGATTATGATTATTTTCTGTCTCTCTAAGCTTTACATTTATTTTGTTGAATTAGGAGGAAAAATGAAAATAAAAATGTATTTGTTAAAACATTATTTTGGCACCAAAATTCTAATATTTATTTAACTGAATCTGTCAGAAATTAAATCATTATTAGTGATTATGATTATTTTCTGTCTCTCTAAGCTTTACATTTATTTTGTTGAATTAGGAGGAAAAATGTAGATTTCTAAAAAATTTGTTAAAACATTATTTTGGTCTAAAAATGGTCCACTATTTCAGTCATAAAGTTCAAAAATATCCATATAATGATTTAACTCCTCTGTTGTATTAGGAATAAGTTATGAAAACTTTTTTTTAAATTATTATAAAAATATGTATTTGTTAAAACATTATTTTGGACCCAAATTTTTACTTTACATTAGAGAAAAATAGCCATATATTGATTTTAGCTGTCATATCGTGAGCTTGTTGTGATTATTTTCTGTCTGTGTTTGTATGTTTTACATTTATTCTGTTGAATTATGAACTATTTTTGTAGACAATATTTTTTTATTTTCCATTTTATTTGACATTGTTTCCTCCCAAAATGACACTTTGCACTAGACATGAAGTACAAAAACAAGCCTATACAGATTTCCTTCATCATTTGGGGTGATTGTAATTGGATCTGTCATCATTGTGAGCGTGTTGTGTTGTTTTCTGTCTGTGTTTGTGTTGGTTCTGGTGACGTCTGTCTGCTGTCGTTCCAGTCTGCGTGAGGCCTTTGGCTTTACTATTTTAAAGTCATATGATGGAAAAAAAAATGTTGAACATCGTCAGACCCTTGGACACTTACTTTCTGAGAGTTTCTGTCCTGAAAGCTAAATGTAGTCTGAGGACACAGTGAGAATAAAGAAGCCTTTAATGACTGATAAACTTTGAACTTTGATGAACTAATGATTAATAAACTTTGTTACTGGGATATATCCCGAGAAACAGCTTAAAATTTGGAGCTTTTGTCAAAATATTTTTTTTTGGTTTGGTTTGGCCTCTTAACATCTAATTATATATATATATATATATATATATATATATATATATATATATATATATATATATATATATATATATATATATATATATATTTTTTTTTTTTTTTTTTACTAATAAAACTGCACTTGAAGTGTTTGTTCTCTTAAAATCATCATTGCATAAAATCAAATCTGAATCTGCACTCAAATCCTTTTCTCTAAACGTTTTGCTCAGTGGTTTTTAACTTGTTTTGATACATGATGTATTTTTGAGTATTATGCAATTTTGATGTAATTAAGACATTTTTAAGGGCAAGTGAACGTCATCTTTCAGTGAATCTGCAGACAGAAGCTGTTTTTAAATTCATATTTAACTTGCGTGACCCTGTTGATGGTCTTGATCATATTAACATTAAATAAATAAATAAAGAGAGATAAATCCTCTTATGGCACCTACATAGAGCATTTAATCACGCTCTCTCTCGGGTTTAATTACTTCCTTTAATCGTAAGGCTCATTATCTGTGTCCAATTTAAATTATTACAATTATAAAGCTCTCCTGCACAATATAAAGCATTTTATGGATAGTGAAACAGTGTCTCATAACTTAATATTCAGTGTTGTCTGTTTTCATAAACACTTAAGTGTAACGTCACTCAGATCTGAAGAGGTTTTCTCCTCATCTTTAGACAGGAGCCGTTACCGGGAACGGATCAATAATCAGAGCCACAGGAAGCTTTATCAGCCGACTGAAGGGCTTCAGTTCATATACAGTAGTGAAATATAGAAATATTCAATATCTGTAAACACTGCAGGACTCTGATGTTAAGAGAGACTGATGCTGTACGGGGAAAAACAGGACGCCAGTGCTTTATTTATTTATTGTTTGTTTGTTTGTTTGTGGTTGCAAGTACATTTTGTGTACAGTATATTTATAAACAAACCTGGAATAAATGTATATTTAATAAATTGGTTTGAATTTGTTTTGTTTTTGTTTTTTGAACAAAAACAAATTAAAATAATAATAATAATTTAAAGAAAAAAGTCTCTGAAACTAAACAGAACTTCCCTGCTCTTTTCTAGCAGCTCATTCAGATATTGATTAAAAATATTGTTTTCATAATTTCCTATTCATTTCAAAAGCAAGCTCTTCTTTATAATGCATAGAAATTTAACTGTTTATGTTCGTATTTCCCCCTTTTGTATATAAAAGGGGGAAACACGAACATAAACAGTTCAATTATATTATATATATGTATAATATGCACAGTATGCACATGAATCCGATTCAAACCAAATGATTCACAATACGTGACGATCTCTGAAATCCCGATCTGAGTCAAAAGATTCTCGAACATGCTCCGAATCTCCAATCCCAATCAAAGGATTGGCCATACGTAACGTGCTCCGAAGTCCCGATCTGAATATGATTTGAGATCCGTTCGGAGCGCTTCGAAACATTTTGTGAGGCAATGGTTTAACTGCTTCGGGGTTTTGACACCCGTCACTATATGTGCTTATTAAAATCATTACCAGTGATGTCCAAATTCAAAAATGAATGGCTCTTTTGATCTGGGTTTTGCTGGTTAATTACTTGAAATGAATGATCGAAGTCACTAGTTTGAATCGAGTGGTTCCAGTGTAAATGACTCACTCAACTGAATCGTTTGTCTGTTCCTCTGCTGGTCACTCCTTCAGTCACTACTGGCTTAACTCGTTTTATGAGATTACTGAAATAAGACAAAAAAGTATGATTTTTACAAATAAAAAGTCCACATTTCTATTCCGAAGAACTGCTTTCCACATCGAAGAATCCAACACAAATGTATGAACATGTTCAGCTGCTAACTAGTGAAAAACTAGTCTAGACTAAACTAGACTAAAGTTTATTGCTATTGCCAACAAGTCACTCATAATTCATAAAGAGAGCTTTTTATGTTAGCATATTCATCAAACAATAATTAGACAACTTTGATTATGTAAAGCCAACAATATTACAGCAGCATCAGAGCACCGTGTCTCTCACGCGGTACATCATTTAAAAAAATTATCATAATAATGATAAACAAGTTTCACATAAGTTAAATTAAATTTTACTATAATAATAGTTAAATAAATAAACAGGAGTTAAAAATAAATGTAATCTGTGTCTATGATCATACAACCTAAAAAAAGACAGAATACAGCATTCAAGCTATTCTTAAATATTTTTGAGAGTCCAGAAACTGACCCCATGTTTTCAAGATTGTAATGTCCTGAGACTCTAAATATTGTTTCATGTAATATTAGTCATGAACTGAAACTACAGCTCAAATGAAGAGAGTGTTGCTGAAGCTCATCCAGAAAGACATACAGTAATTCATCTTCTCAGGTATGAAGCCCATGAAGTTATTATAAAATAAGTCTATCTGCAGCACGTGTTATTGCTTTGTCCGTATTTCTGGAGCTGGGGGCAGTTTTCGGTGCAGGAAGAGCGAGAGCTCAAACAGAGCATGTTCTTATTTCCCTTAAGCCTCTCGGATCACATGTGCCATGCAACAGATAAGAGCTCCAACAAACACCGGTGTGACCACACTAAAGCGAGCTGGAAAAGTATTGAGGGATCACTGTAAGGAGATTCTCCTGGACAAACTCTTTTTAGATGAACTTTATGAGGTCAGTGAAGTCAGAGGGAGCTTTAACGAGCATCTTCTCTGTTGTTGTGGCAGGTATGGAGGAACCGGTGGACATGGACCGTGGCTTCTTCAGGAAAGTGGACGTTCCCGATCATGCACACTACATAGTGGCCTTCTTCGTGGCCATCATTGGGGCTGTTGGAGTGATCGGAAACATGCTGGTCATGTACGCCTTCTTCAGGTAGGATCTCACGTCTCATCTGTGACAATATTCAACTTTAAGCGTTTATTGTTATGAAGCCGTGGCTCTTTTTGACAGTGAAGTGTCTAAGTGAGCATTACACATGAGTTTCTGGAGGAAAGGGTTTTATTTCAACCCGTTTTTGCCTTATAGCTCAGGAAACTTTCAAACTATGTTTGGTTTCATTTCAGTCTCTTCTGCTCACAAAGGCTGCATTTATTTAATAAAAAAATACAGTACATACAGTAAAAATGGGAAATATTATTGCAATTCAAAATATCTGTTTTCTATGTGAATGTATGTTAAAATATAATTTATATCTGTGATCTGCAGCTGTATTTTCAGCATCATTACTGCAGTCTTCAGTGTCACATGATCCTTCAGAAATCATTCTAATATACTGATTTACTGCTCAACAAACATTTCTGATTATTATCAATGTTGAAAACAGTTGTGCTGCATATTTTTATTTATTTATCATAATTCTTTGATGAACAGAAAGCTCAAAAGAACAGCATATATTTGAAAAATAAATCTTTTGTAACATTATAAATGTCTTTACTGTCAGTTGTGGTTATTTTAATGCATCCTTGCTGAATAAAACTATTAATAAAAAATAAATAAAAATCTTGTTGATTCCAAACTTGCAAATGGTATCACAGTTTCCACAAAAATATGAAGCATTTGGCAATTTTTAATGTTCCAAAATATTACTATTTCAAATAAAAACTGTTCTATTGAACATTCTATTCATCAAAGAATCCTGAGAAGTAAAATGCATCACAGTTTCCACAAAAAAAATAAAAAAAATGTTTAAGCATTGATAATAATCAGAAATGTTTGTTGATCAGTAAATCAGTATATTATAATGATTTCTGAAGATCATGTGACACTGAAGACTGGAGTAATGATGCTGAAAATACAGCTGTGCATCACAAAAATAAATTGTAATCATAATATTTAGCTATTTTTACTGTATGTTTGTTCAAATAAATACAGCCTTGGTGAGCAGAAGAGACTCTTTCAAAAACATGAAAGAATCTTAATTATTACAAACTTCCCAGTATAAAATAATGTGCATGATGACTGAATTTGATGAGTTCATATTGAGATCTCTGATCTGAGCACAGTTTGAGCCAGTTTTGAGATCTTTTGTAATCTCATTAAAAACTGATTTCAAGTCACACATTTTTTTGTGTGCGCCAAGGTTTGGGCCAACTAATGTTGTGAAATATTTAGTCTTAATAACTCCTCAAACCTGCGTCACTGCAGTGTGACTCACTGCTGATTTGGTCTTTTATTTTAATTACTCGTACTGCTGTATGCTTGAAGTTTAGCAGTCTTGACATGGTTTTATACTGATGGGTTTATTTTAGTCTTTGCTGAGAGGGATGGTTTGCCGTCTTGTAATAGATGATGACAGCAGACACACTGCGGCTTCATGGTGACGAGCATATTCAGAATTAGAATAAGAATCACAATTAGCTTTATTGCCAGGTTTGTTTGCACATACGAGGAATTTGTTTTAGTGACAGTAGCTCCACAGTGCGACAGAATGACAGCAACAGGACAGGTCACAGATAATAAAAATATTAAAAATTAAAAATAAAAATAAAATAAATAATGTACAAATGTACAAAAATGGACAATGTGCCAAATAGCACAAACACAATATACAAAATAGACAATTCAGTATGTACAGGTATGTTAGGTGCAAATTTGAAATGTAATAAGTATGTGTGTAAAATAAAAAGTATGATGGTGTTGTCTGTTTCATGTTTATTGTTAAGAGTTCAAATGTTCATGAGATGGATTGCCTGAGGGAAGAAACTGTTCCTGTGTCTGGTCGTTCTGGTGCTCAGAGCTCTGTAGCGTCGACCAGATGGTAACAGTTCAAAGAGGTTGTGTGCTGGATGTGAGGGGTCCAGAGTGATTTTACCAGCCTTTTTGCTCACTCTGGATAAGTACAGTTCTTGGAGAGTGGGGAGTGTTGTACCAATGATTCGCTCAGCAGTCCGGACTACTCTCCGTAGTCTTCTGAGGTCAGATTTGGTAGCTGAGCTGAACCAGACAGTTATTGAAGTGCAGAGGATGGATTCAATGATGGCAGAGTAGAACTGTTTCAGTAAGTCCTGTGGCAGGTTGAACTTCCTCAGCTGGCGAAGAAAGTACAACCTCTGCTGGGCCTTTTTGACAATGGAGTCTATGTGAATGTCCCACTTCAGGTCCTGAGAGATGGTGATGCCCAGTAACCTGAATGACTCCATTGCAGTCACAGTGCTGTTCATGATGGTGAGTGGGGGGAGAGCAGGGGGGTTTCTCATGAAGTCCACGATCATCTCCCCAGTTTTTAGCGTGTTAAGCTCCAGGTTGTTAAGACTGCACCAGACAGACGGTTCCTTAACCTCCTGTCTGTAAGCAGACTCGTCACCATCCTGAATGAGGCCGATCAGTGTGGTGTCGTCTGCAAACTTCAGGAGCTTGACAGAGGGGTCTTTAGATGTGCAGTCGTTGGTGTAGAGCGAGAAGAGCAGTGGGGAGAGAACACAGCCCTGAGGAGTTCCAGTGCTGATGGTGCGAGTGCTGGATGAGAATTTTCCCAGCCTCACTAGCTGCTGCCTGTTTGTCAGCAAGCTGTTGATCCACAGACAGACGGAGGTGGGGACAGAGAGCTGAGTTAGTTTGGGCAGGAGGAGGTCTGGAATGATAGTGTTAAAGACCGAGCTGAAGTCCACAAACAGGATCCTCACATAAGTCCCTGGTTTGTCCAGGTGTTGCAGTGTGTAATGCAGTCCCATGTTGACTGCATCATCCACAGACCTGTTTGCTCTGTAGACAAACTGCAGGGGATCCAGTAAGGGTCCAGTGATGTCCTTCAGATAAGCCAAACCAGTCTTTCAAATGACTTCATGACCACAGATGTTAGAGCCACAGGTCTGTAGTCGTTAAGTCCTGTAATCTTGGGTTTCTTTGGGACGGGGATGATGGTGGAGCGTTTGAAGCATGAGGGGACTTAACACAGCTCCAGTGAACTGTTGAAGATCTGTGTGAAGATGGGGGCCAGCTGGTCAGCGCAGGATGGTGTCACAGACAGGCTGGTGTCACACCGTCTGGGCCTGGTGCCTTCCTTCTCTTGTTCTTTTTGAAGACCTGGCACACGTCATCTTCTCTTATCTGCAGTTCAAGTGTGGGGGAGAGGGGGTTGCAGGAGGTGTGAATGGTGTTTTTTCAAACCTGCAATATAACTCATTCAGATTGTCTACCAGTTGTTGATTCTCCAGAGCGCTGGAGGATGGTGTCTTGTAATTGGTGATGTCTTTCATACCTTTCCACACTGAAGCAGAATCACTGGAAGAGAATTTGTTCCTTAGCTTATCAGAATAATTCCTCTTTGCCACTCTGATCTCCTTTTCCAGTGTGGATTTGGCCTGTTTATACAAGACTTTATCCCCCTTTCTGTAAGCATCTTCTTTGGCCTGACGGAGCTGTCTGAGTTTTGCAATGAACCTTGGTTTGTCATTGTTGTAGGTTAGATGAGTCCTGGTAGGAATGCACATATCCTCACAGAAACTGATATAAGATGTTACAGTCTCTGTGAGCTCGTCCAGATCATCAGCAGCTTCAAAAACAGTCCAATCAGTGAGAGAGAAACAGGCTTGTAAAACCTGCTCTGTCTCATTAGTCTATCTTTTAACAGTCCTTAATACAGGTTAAGCAGATTTAAGTTTCTGCCTGTAGGATGGAATAAGATGAACCGAACAGTGATCAGAGAGTCCTAAAGCTGCTCGTGGAACAGAGTGATATGCGTCCTTTATTGTTGTGTAACAGTGATCCAATATATTACTGTCTCTAGTGGGGCATGTGATGTGCTGTCTGTATTTTGGCAGTTCACGGGAGAGATTTGCTTTATTAAAGTCCCCGAGAATGATTAAAACAGAGTCCGGGTGTTGTTGCTCACTCTCTGTGATCAGATCAGCGAGTTTCTGTAAAGCTGTGCTCACGTGCGCTTGCGGTGGAATGTAGACACTCACGAGAATGAACGAACAGAACTCCCACGGCGAATAGAACGGCTTGCAGTTAATGAAGAGCGTTTCTAGATCTGAACAGCACATCTTCTTTAACACAGTTACATCTGTACACCACCTCTCATTGATGTAAAAGCACGTCCCGCCGCCGCGCGATTTCCCCGTTGATTCTGCATCCCGATCTGCTCTGATCAGCTGGAAATTAGGCAGATGAATCGCGTTGTCTGGTATGTCGCCATTTAGCCAGGTTTCCGTGAAACACAGAGCAGCAGAATTAGAAAAATCCTTGTTTGTCCGGGAGAGCAGGAGTTCGTCCGTTTTGTTGGGTAGAGAGCGGAGATTCGCCAGATGGATGCTAGGCAACGGCATTCGAAATCCACGCTGTCTGAGCTTCACGAGCGCTCCCACTCTCTTCCCCCACCAGCGTGTCCTCCTGAAGCGTTTGACCAGAGCTACGGCTCCGCCAACTACAATGTCCAGCAAAACGTCCGAATAGTCAAAATCCGGTAAAAGATTTTGTAGTGTGTTCTGCTGAATGTTCAGCTGGTCATCCCTGGTAAAACTGATCGTATCTGAGTAACAAAAAACAGGAAAAACAAACAAAAACAGTACAAACACTGAAGAGCAAAGCACAGTAGCTGCCATCTACAGCACCATTTTAGTTCAGTGACTCACTCATTGACTCACTGAATCATGAGTCAATGATTCAGTGCCTCATTCATAAGGACTTGCTTTGTTTCTGAATGAATCAGCTGTTTGTATGAATCATGAGTCAATGATTCAGTGCCTCATTCATAAGGACTTGCTTTGTTTCTGAATGATTCAGCTGTTTGTATGAATCATGAGTCAATGATTCAGTGCCTCATTCATAAGGACTTGCTTTGTTTCTGAATGATTCAGCTGTTTGTATGAATCATGAGTCAATGATTCAGTGCCTCATTCATAAGGACTTGCTTTGTTTCTGAATGAATCAGCTGTTTGTATGAATCATGAGTCAATGATTCAGTGCCTCATTCATAAGGACTTGCTTTGTTTCTGAATGATTCAGCTGTTTGTATGAATCATGAGTCAATGATTCAGTGCCTCATTCATAAGGACTTGCTTTGTTTCTGAATGAATCAGCTGTTTGTATGAATCATGAGTCAATGATTCAGTGCCTCATTCATAAGGACTTGCTTTGTTTCTGAATGATTCAGCTGTTTGTATGAATCATGAGTCAATGATTCAGTGCCTCATTCATAAGGACTTGCTTTGTTTCTGAATGATTCAGCTGTTTGTATGAATCATGAGTCAATGATTCAGTGCCTCATTCATAAGGACTTGCTTTGTTTCTGAATGAATCAGCCCTTTAAATGAATTGGTTGAGTGAATTATTCAATGACTCATTCATTAAAACAGTGCTGTATTTTAGTTACATATTTAGAGTATAATTTTTTTTTTTTAATCATTTCATATTTCAGTATTCATAAAAAAATAAATAAAAAAATCTGTGTGTGTTGCATGTTCAAATATTAAAATCACTCATATTAACAGGTTAATAATATATTTTCCAGGAGTATGTAATGAATTTGGAGGTTTTAGAGAAATGCTTAATTGTTTTAAAATCTTGATATTTAGTCACCTAAAACCAAAGCAAAATGTTCTGTGGAAATGAACATTGGTTTATTGTGTAGTATATAGTGTTTTCAGTGTTTAGGGATGGCAGTCATGAAGTTGTGTCGGGGAGCGTGACTCTCTCTGATGCTTTATGCGGTGCATTCAGTCTAAATCCTCTAGGGCTGCTGACACACTTTTTGCATTTGTTCAGCTCTCACTCTTAAAGAGCGCCGCTCTCCTCAGTCCCATGACACTTTCTTGTAGATCACAGCTAAATACAACACACACACACACACACACACACACACACACACACACACACTTATGAGTGCTAAAGATCTGACTCTGAGAGAAAATCTTGAGTAATGCATATAAATATAAAAGCTCATTTACTTATGGCATTCTAACCCGGTATGTCTGTCTTTCTTTCTGTGTAAAAAAAGGAGAAATTCTGAAGAATATTGATTTTTATATTTTGATATTTGACTTCTATAATTCTTTTGATATTTTGGCTTAAAAGACTGTTCGTTTAAGCTTATTTACTTCCACAGCCTTTATTAATTTTAGTTCATGTTTATTTCAACATTTACTAATATGTTTCAAAATTAAAAGTTAGTTCTAATGTGCTGTGAACTTGCATGAACAAACAATCAATAACTAGCTTTAACAATATTAACAAATACTTTAAATATATTACCCATTATAGTTTATGTTAGATATTGCAATAACTAATGAGATCTAACTAAAGTGTTACTGATATCTTAAAGTTAACAAACAATAAATCCCTGTATTTCTCTTAACTAGCATTAACCAATGTTAATAAAATACATTGATCATTGTTAGTTTGGTAATGCATTAACTAATGTCAACAGCTGAGATCATATTGTAGTGTTACAAATATTTTTTACTCTTATTTTATAAATTTTTTTCAAAGTTATCTAGAAGCTGCTGTTTGCATTGGTCCGCTAACAATGTGATTGCATAATGTAATGAAATGAAACCATATTTAGCAATTATGTAACATGATGCACATTGACTGTAAACAAAGCAAAATGTTTTTGACTAATTAATCAGATGCACATGCAGGCCTGTAGGGTTTGGGAGTTTGGGGTGACGCGTGATCATGTGGAAGTGGAAAACAAACCATCAGTTTCTCAGTGGTCAATGACAGGAGACAGAAACAAAGCCACTGACGACCTGTTTAATTCCCACTGTACACGACAGGAATCAATGTCCGACCTCTTTAAAAAGCCTTCTCATTTATTCTAGTGCTCATCTCTATTAACTTTACTGTGTCGTGGACAGAATTTACTAAATGTGCTGTTATATATGCATTAATAAAACCAGCTCAAAAAGCTCATAAAGTATATGCTTATGCTATTCATGCATTTTCTTTCAAATTCAGCATGTGCAACCTCTTTTACTTCCATCAGAAGACAACTTTCTTTCTTTAGGGTAACATATGCACTGATGAATGCTTCACAATAAAACCAGGAATATGCGTTAAAAAGCTCATTTTAATATTTTTGTCAACTTTTAATAAGGATAATGTATTTTTTATGTTTAGTGTATCTCACTTCATGCATCTGCATGTTAAAGTAATATTTAATCCAAAAATGAACATTTACTGAAATGTACTCACCCTCAGGCCACCCAAGATTAGGATGAGTTTGTTTTTTCATCAGATTTGGAGAAATGTAGTATTACATTACCTGCTCAGCAATGGATGCTCTGCAGTGAATGGGTGCCGTCAGAATGAGAGTCCAAACAGCTGATAAAAACATCACAATAATCCACACCACTCCAGTCCATCAGTTAACATCTGGAGAAGACAAAAGCTGAAACAAATCCAGCATTAAGACGTTTTTAACTGAAATACGAGTCTATAATCCATAATAACGCTTCCTCCAGTGAAAAACTGTATCTGCTGTTGTCTCTCACATCAAAATCCAGCCACATATTTGTTTAGAGTTGTTTTGGCTTGTAAACGCTGCTTGATCTGTGCAGATTTCTCTCCTGATTCAGACCAGAGCACTTTATCATGGATTATGGACTCGTATTTAAGTTAAAAACATCTTAATAATGGATTTGTTTCAGCTTTTGCATTCTGAAGACATTAACTGATGGACTGGAGTGTTGTGGATTACTTGTGAATTATTGTGATGTTTTTATTAACTGTTTGGACTCATTCTGACGGCACCCATTCAGGATCCATTGGTGAGCAAGTGATGGAATGCTACATTTCTACCAATCTGATGAAGGAATAAACTCATCTACATCTTGGATGTATGGTGAGAACATTTGCAGCAAATGTTCATTTTTGTCTGAACTAGTCCTTTAAAATTGTCCAATATATGCAACAAAGGCACAATTCATCTCTGTCCCAGATTGTGTCTGGTGTTACCTCATAACTAAACATGACTGCTGTTAATCAGACGTCAGCCAGCAGCATTAACAGACTCTCGTCATACTGTGCGTGAGGATTTTCCCCCTGACTGAGAATAATTCAAACTTGTCATGGTGAAGCGAGCTGCAGCATCTCTCTGGAGGTCGTCTGTCGGCTGAGAGCTTTCTAGGAAAGGCTGTGTTGTTCCCGTGAAGAGCTGATGTCTCCTGCAGCTCTAATGCTTGATGGACGGGGATGAGGGTTTCAGCAGGTGACACCGGGTGACTTTTAATCAGAGGAAATTGTGTGAACTTTGACTGTAGGATTAATGAGATGATGTGCAATCACAATGATTGTTGTGTGCTGAATCACCTCAGATGCAATGTGTTGAATCAATAAACCTATTTAACACCATCAAAGCGTGCAGAAGTTTCTAGCACTGTTTTAACCCTACGGTACCACATTTTATAGGCTTCTAAATGAGCAACACGATGAAAACTTTGCTGTTAAACCTGTCACACACAATCTACTATGTCTTCTGTCATCTGTTTTATCCAGTAAAAGCTCTTCTAGTGTGATTGTAGAAGTGTCCAGCTTTAGCTGCTGCTTCAGTGTCAAATCTGGACTGATGTTGATCAAGTAAAGGTCAGAATAACTGCAGTCATATCTCCAGATGAACTCTTACTGGACTGAAGCAGCTCAGCTTTACTTGATTCTCCATCAATAAATTTTCTATAAAATCAGTGCATCTCAAATCTGATCATCAGGATCTTTTGAGGAGCGTTTGTTTCCAGAAGCTTTACTTTCTCTGTTCCTCAGCGGAGGAATGATCTTCACAAGCCTCCAAAACATCTCACATCTTCTGAGAAGCGTTTATTTATTCATCTCTTAATCAGCATTGCATTATATATTTGGATCATTTCAATCTCATCGTACTAAGACATATTACTGGAGATATAGTCTGATATTTAGATCACTTTATGTAAGTATCTGCTGTACTGTTATAAAGATCTCGTTGATTAACATAAGCAGCAGAATTTAATCACATTCTGTCCACATAAATATCAGCATCTGCACCAAATTACATTTTTTTATACCCTCCATATAATTTTCCTCTATATCAGGCTATATGAACCATAAAAGTCTAATGGATCAAATACGATACTCAATAAATAAATAAATAAATAAACACATGTGCTAAATAAAAAAAAATTAAATAAAAAAAAAGATTCAACAAACTCTTTCATTTCAATTTGATAATGCATCATGCAAAATGCACTCCTTACCTTTATATATCATTGAATTTATATAGAGATATATTCCAGTTATCACTAAACTGCGTAGTTTGATCATATGGAAGTGAAAATAATTGTATTTTATATCTGGTGAAATATCTGTGCATTAAAGGTTTAAAGGAGTATGAGGGTGACGCGTGTGTTTGGTTGGTCAAAGTCAATAGCTGATGTTTTGAGGAAATGGCCTTAAATAACATCCTTTTGCTTTACCTCTACTATGAGCTTCTGAAACTGGGACTGTAACTGAAGTACTTTTGTGTTTCAGTAACAAGAAACTACGGACGCCTCCGAACTACTTCATCATGAATCTGGCAGTGAGCGACTTCCTCATGGCCATCACTCAGTCACCCATCTTCTTCGTCAACTGCTTGTACAAGGAATGGGTGTTCGGTGAAATGGGTACCTAATTTCCCATCCTCCCCATCAAGATGCTTACTCAGTTACTTAAACCCTATTGTAGAAACTTAATACAAACTACTGACAAAATGGATGTTTACAACATGTTAAGCATCCATTTAATCCGAGATTTATGTTATTGGGGGACAAATCAGTTCTTCAACTTGATCAAAGGAAGAATTTACGTTTAGTTAAAGCTGCAGTCCGTAAGTTTCGTCTCTTTGTCGCCATCTCTGTTTGAAAACCTGGAATTGCAGCTGCTTGTGGAATTATCTTCCTCGCGTGGGATATGCTCCAGCACAGCTCCAGTGTGGATGTTTACTGTAGTTCACAATCACAGATTCTAGCCTACGTCTTGGAATATATATATATATAAATATAACAACAATTCAATTGTTATACTTTTTTTCTCAAATTATTAATGTTAACAACATCAGCATTGCGTGACTATGAGTATAGTGTGTATTAGCGTGTAGATTTCAATTTCTGTACAGTCTAATATTTAATTGTCATACCATTCGAATTTCATATTAAGAAATTCTTTTAACCAAAAAAGCTAATTATGCTCCCTTCGAACTGGTTTTCTTTAAAATACAAATCTTGTGTAATAAGGCTATCTGTAATCAGAAGCACATTTCAAACTGGAATATAATTTAATTTCATTCACATGTGTTTCATAAACACATAATCCTTTCTGGATAACAATCCGCCATCAAAATGACACATTTAATTATTCTAGCTGCTGTGAGAAAAGACTATAAACGATCCTCCACCTGCTGGATCCTCACATGCGATAGACTACTAACCGGGACAACTTCTTCATGTTTACAGACGTGACGTAATGACACAGTGCCATGCTCGAATTTCCTGCAAAAACCTACCCGTACCACTCAAAATATAAAACATTATTATAAGCTAACCGTTGTGAATCGGGCTAAAGTAAGGAGATAGTTTTGAACACTGGCTGGTTATGTACTTGCTCAAATATTGATTTCAGATCATTTTTAACCCAAAAAATGTACGGACTGCAGCTTTAAGATGGCTCTGATAGCAGCAAAGAGATGTATAGCTATAAAATGGAAATCAGAAGAACCAAATCATATTGAAATCATATTGTATGGCTTAGAGAACTTTCCGGTAACACTTTACAATATGCATTAATTAATGCTTAACTAATGCACAGATAATCATGAGTTAATGTATAACTCATGAAGAACTAAACCATTTATTAATAATTACTGCGTCAACAACAAATTAACATTCGATATGATTCACAGATTAAGTAATCAATAAATTGTTATTAGTGAAGTGTGTCATAAAGTATTAATTCCCTAATAACATATATGTGTCCCTGGAGCACAGAAGCAGTCATCAGTAACACAGGTATATTTGCAGCAATAGACAACAATACATTGTATGGATCAAAATTATACATTTCTCTTTTATGACAAAAAATCATTAGGATATTAAGATCATGTTCCATGAAGATATTTAGTAAATTTTCTACCGTAAATATATCAAAACTTAATTTTTGATTAGTAATATGCATTGCTAAGAACTTCATTTGAACAACTTTAAAGGAGATTTTCTCAATATTTAGATTTTTTTGCTCCCTCAGATTCCAGATTTTCTAATAGTTGCATCTCAGACAAATATTGTCCTATCATAACAAACCATACATCAATGGAAAGATTATTTATTCAGCTTTCAGATGATGCATAAATATAAATTTAAAAAAATGTACCCTTATGACTGGTTTTGTGCTCCAGGGTCATATATTATATTAACTAATAGTGTAAATGCATGTGTTAATTACCATAATGAGTCGAAGCCATGCATTTCAACTTGCAGTTGTCTGCTTTAATTAATAATTAGCTAATGATTTGCAAAGATATTATTATGTTATGACTTTACTTGTTGAGGCACATGACTAACTAACTAATTCAAAATCCATAACCACAATGACATATTACTTAACAATTACTTAATAGTTCTGTGTCATAACATAATGATATCTTTGCAAATCATTAGCTAAGGATTAATTAAAGCAGACAACTGGAAGTTGAAGTACATAGTTCTAACCACTGTGGTAATTAACATATGAATTTACATCATTAGTTAATATAATATGTTATTAGGGAACTAAGACATTAAGACATACAGTATTTAACTAATAACAATTGATTTATTTCTTAATCTATGAGTCATATAGAATGTTCATTAGTTGCTGATGTAGTAATCATTAATAAATGGTTTAGTTCTTGATGAGTTATACATTAACTCGTTATTATCTGTGCATTAGTTAAGCATGAATTAAAGCATATTTGTGCACCCGTATTGTAAAGTGTTACCAACTTTCCTGCTTTTTGCTGCAAATTTATTGCATACATGAATAATTTGGATGTTTATTGACTGAAAATGCTGATGTGACAATGAAACCCTTCTTTACTTTAACCTCTTTATTTATTATTACTGTTATTTATTTATGCATTTATTTGTATTATTATACTTTTGTTTTTATTTATTTATTCCTTTTGTTTTACACGTGAGCTCAATGCCTCGCAACAATGTAAATTTAAGTGTTCTGTCTAATGAGGGTGTGATAGGGTTGGAAGAGTGGTTAGAAAATAACGTTTAGTTGTATATTGAACTAATTCTGTAAATTGTTGATGTGAGAGTAATACATTTATTGATGATAAATGATGCTTATTCAGTTTCCACATCACTCATTTGCTTCTCCACGCAGGGTGTAAGATGTACGCCTTCTGTGGCGCTCTGTTCGGAATCACATCCATGATCAACCTTCTGGCCATTTCCATCGACCGCTACATCGTGATCACCAAACCCCTGCAGGCCATCCGCTGGACGTCCGGACGCCGGACGCTCATTATCATCCTCCTGGTCTGGATCTACTCTCTGTGCTGGAGTCTGGCACCCCTAATAGGATGGAGTGAGTGCTAGTGTTCATTTTGTCAGCTATTTTCAATTATAGTCTTGTAGAATGTGCTTGTTAGTTTTTATCTTATTTAGTCAACCTTATCCTGTTTTGTTTTAGTCTAGTTTTAGTCGAATAAATCTGGGCCTGTATTCACAAAACATTTTATCTTACCTCTAAGAGTTCTCCTAAATAGCAGTAAAAGTTTTTAGCTAAATGTTTAAACCTATTCACAAAGCTGCTGAGACAAACTACTAAGGAATAGAGAGAAGTCTTAAAGGGGTCATATGACTTTGCTGAAAAGAACATTATTTGGTGTATTTGGTGTAATGCAATGTATTAATGCGGTTTGAGGTTAAAAAAAATGAAACGCGTCGATTTTTACAAAACTCATCGTTCTGAGAAACGAGGTTATCCAGTGCGTTGTGATTGGCCGAATACCTCAAGCGTGAGATGGAAATGTTACGCCCCCTCAAATTGTGATGCTGTGTCCCGGCGAGATGAGACAAAAACAATAAAAACCATTATAAATGAGGCATTTGTTGCATCCAGTGGGGACATAATGGCCTCTGTGCACAAGCGTAGCGACGAACTTCCGCTATCACCAGCAGTCGGGATATCAGTTTCCGGTTTTCATTCATGTCAGTATTTACTAGATGTCTCCGAGATCTGGCAAGTAAGAATCAGCGATGTCCATCGTATCGTTAATGCCTGGTCCCCTGCTCCAATACGCAAGCGAAACAAGGGATTTAAACGCAATATATTGAGTTATGTACACAAAAAGTGTAATCTAATGTACTATTTCGGCATCTAGCGGCTAAGCTAGTTAGCGACATGTTCATTTTAGAAGCTGTTTTTTCTCAATTTTAAACGCAGATCGTTTAAACGTTTTTTAAATTTTTCATTTTTTTATTTTATTGGTGATAATTGTATTATCAATTGTATTAAACATCTCAGTTTCTAATAAAGATCAGGGCACAGGTGAAGCATTGTCTGGTCATTGTGCTACAGGTCCATTTAAGAACACTTTAGCATACACTTTTTTAAAGTACTTATTATGGAAATAATTTAAAATAATATACTTAACTGTATCAAAATGTGATGCTTTTGGACACTTAATTGCACGTTAATTAAATGTAAATGTGCACTTGTGTTGAACCACTTAAGTAATCTTTCACAATTATTCCAGAAACTTTAATTTGACATTATTATAAAGTGTACTTTTTAAAACTTTCCTTGTTTGTTAAGAATCATTGTCATGAAAATGGGCAGCCTGTTATTAAAATTATTAATATTATCTGTAAGTGAATTTAGCATCACATTATTATAATATATATTCTGAGATTTTCTAAAAAAAATGTATATTTAACTTGTTACTAAATTAGTGTTTTTGAAGAGTAACTTTAAATGATTGTTGAGATGAAGGAGAAGGTCATCTAAATGCAAAAATAAGGTAATGCACAATTAAATATTCAATATTGGATGTAATATACACAATAAGAGTGATAAATAAAATAAAACGTCTAGTATTGCCCACTTTTTGATATCCAACAAAAGCCATTCCAGCTAAAAACGCTTAATTTGGCACCACTTACCTGCCTATTGTAAAGGTTTTCATTAGATTTGAGTTACATTAAACATGAATGACCTTAGCTGAATCTCTAGGAACATCAGGAACACCGAGTTATAAAAAATAATATGATAACATGAACAAGAATGCCTGCAGTAACCCGAATGGGGACCAGAAAGGTAAACTCACCTGCCAATTTTAGCCACTGTTTTTGTTACATACTACTTTAAGAGTTATATTAAACATGAATTACCTTGGCAAAATCCCCAGGACATTAGAAACGCCGGGTTATTAAAGTAACGTTAACAAGCTTATAATTGTAGGTTTATCAATCCTAGCTTCACCATACACTCAAACTGTGAGTTTTCTCAACATTCCTTATCATGGACCTGTACCACAATGACCAGACAATGCTTCACCTGTGCCCTGATCTTTATTAGAAACTGAGAGGGGGAGATGTTTAATACAATTGATAATACAATTATCACCCGACAAACAACAAGCCCTACTCTACGCTGCTCAAAACTCATGTTTGAATCATCAGTGGCAAATTCTTTAAATATGAAAACATACTTACAGGCTGTGAGTCAGAAGCACCAGACTGTCCTTGCAAAGTTGCAATTGCCCCACTTTATAGAGTGCATAGCTGCCAGGCTACTCTCCCAGGTTCAGGAAATAGTCCTCCGTAAAATGCGCTGCACACACTCTAATATTTGGGTTGAACTGTTCTGGAACAGTCTTGTAAATACAAGGTACTGCGTAATATCACTGCGCCTGCTGCACCCATGGTACGGCAGCACATTTCCTTGATTATTACGCCAGAATGAGAGTATAGTTCTTAGCCATATCGGCCTAGAAAATCACAACTTTTCATTTTCCGTCAGTCTTAGTACACGATGTAACTACAGAAGAGTCAAGTTTTAAATAGGAAAATTATCGAAACTCTTTGGTCATTTTTGAGCGAGATGCTAATGGTCTAATCCGATTCAATTATCTATGCTAAGCTAAGCTAAAAGTGCTACCGCTAGATGCGGGGATCAGCTAAATGGATTCAAAAATGGTAAAACTCAACTGTTTAACTCTAGGAGAGTTGTAACATGAGACTATTTCCAAAAACGTGGAGTGTTCCTTTAACTTTTATAAAGAATATCTCTTTGGGTTTGAGACTTTAGTCTTTGCAACTTCAAGGATCTTATCTATGCACAATCAACTTGTAACACTCCAAAGAGAAAAGAAAATTTGAAATCACATCATATAACCCCTTTAAGCTAAGAGTAAGGGGGTGGAGTTTACCTCATTGCTATGGATTATGTCAGCATGCTTACTAACTATGCACACAGTGATTGGCTGATAGGGGAGGGGTCTCTGTCAGAGATTTATTCCTAGAAATATTGTAGAGGGCAATATTATGTTACCATATTCAAATAAAAGGTTAAAAATAAAATGTTAATTGCCACATTCAAATAAAGATTTTTAAAATGCAGTGTCACTAATTAAAGAAGTATATTTACATTAACATTTAGCAGATGCTTTTATCCAAAGCGACTTACAAATGAGGACAATAGAAGCAATCAAAATCAACAAATATGCAAGTGCAATGACAAGTCTCGGTTAGCCTAACACAGAACACGTAGCACGTTTTATTTATATATATATATATATATATATATATATATATATATAAGACACACACACACACACATATATACCGATTGTCACAAGTAAGCAGAGACAGGATTCAAGAGCGGATGAAAACAAACAGTTTATTAGTATCTCTGAAGAGGCAACAAGGCGAATCCACAACAGTCTAGCCGACAGCTGAAAAGTCACTGTAGCGCAGGGATGCAATGGGCAGCTCACGGAAGCCGATCAAGGAGCCAGGAAACAGGAGACAACAGAGAGACCAGGACGCGAGGACAAACATCAAGGATCTGACAAAACAAGACGAGATTAGCACAGCTAATATAGAGCCGCAAACGAGCCACACCTGACAATGATCAGCTCGTTGCAGCAATCAGACACACCCACTCACCCACACACACACAACAGCACCAAGCACAGATGAGACCGTGATCCCATGAACCGCGACAGTACCCCTCCTCCTAAGAACGCCTCCTGGCGTTCTCTACTGATATTACCTGTTGATTGTAATCATCAATAAGTGAGTGATCCAATATGTCCCTGGCAGGAACCCAACTTCTCTCCTCCGGACCGTAACCTTCCCAGTCCACCAAGTACTGGAATCTGCGTCCCCTCCGTCTCGAGTCCAGAATGCGATTAACCGAATAGGTAGGTTCCCCATCTACAAGACGCGGCGGTGGAGGAACCGGAGTAGGCGGATTAAGTCGTGAATGAAAAACTGGTTTAATTTTGGAAACATGGAACACGGGATGAATTCTCCGGTACGCCGGAGGAAGTTTGAGTCGGACTGCCACTGGGCTAAGAATCTTAGTGACAGGAAACGGGCCAATAGATTTGGGAGCAAGTTTACTACATATGGGGCAGAGCTGAATATTATTAGTAGAAAGCCACACTTTTTGACCTACGATGTAGACGGGAGGCCTTGACCGGTGGCGATCGGCCTTGGCCTTGGTGCGTGCTCCCACCCGGAGGAGAGTCTCACGGGCTCTTCTCCAGGTGCGACGACACCTCTGGATGAAGGCGTGAGCAGAGGGGACCACGACTTCAGATTCCAGACTGGGAAAAATAGGTGGCTGGTAACCTAAGCTACATTCGAATGGCGAGAGGCCCGTAGACGACACTGGCAACGAGTTTTGAGCGTACTCAACCCATGAGAGCTGTTGGCTCCAGGAAGTGGGATTCTGTGTGACTAAACACCGCAACACCCTCTCAAGATCCTGGTTAGCCTGCTCAGTCTGACCGTTGGTCTGAGGGTGAAACCCCGAAGACAGACTAACACTCGCCCCCAGTAAACGACAAAACTCTCTCCAAAATTTGGATATGAACTGGGGCCTTCTGTCAGAGACCATATCTACCGGGAGACTAAACAGACTGAACAGGCCAAAACAAAATCCCGGATGTCGCGGGCCATGGAAGGCCACCAGAATCGTTGTTTAACAAGGAAGTTAGTACGACCAATTCCTGGATGGCAAGCCACATTAGAGCAATGCCCCCACCGAATAAAGTCGGACCATAATCTCTCCGGCACAAACAACCAACTCGTTGGGCATCCGGGCGGAGGCGTTACCCCTTCTAAGGCTGTGCGAACCTTCGACTCAATCTCCCAAGTGAGTGTAGAGACAACAAGTCTCTCAGGTATAATGCACTCGGGAGAGGACGGGCGTTCAGAATGGTCAAAAATGCGTGACAGCGCGTCAGGTTTGGTGTTCTTAGAACCCAGTCGGTAAGAAAGGGTAAAATCGAAACGACCGAAAAATAATGCCCAGCGAGCCTGCCTGGAGTTAAGGCGTTTGGCGGTTCTGATATACTCAAGGTTCTTATGATCGGTCCAGACGATAAAAGGGACCCCCGACCCCTCTAACCAATGATGCCACTCCTCCAAAGCCAACTTAACCGATGTCGTAATTGCGTTTGGCGGGAGATAATCGATGAGAAAAAAATGCGCAGGGATGAACCCTGTCGTCCGAAGCAGTACGCTCAGATAACACCGCACCTACCACCACCTCCGACGCGTCGACCTCCACCATGAATTGACGTGTGGAATCAGGGGCAACGAGAATAGGAGCCGAAATGAAGCGGCTCTTGAGGTTGGAGAATGCGTATTCAGCTGCACTCGACCACCTAAATGTCACCCTGGTGGAGGTCAAGGCAGTCAGAGGAGCGGCTAGTTGGCTGAAATTGCGAATAAAACGCCGGTAGAAATTGGCGAACCCCAGAAACCTCTGCAGGGTCTTACGGGAATCTGTGCATGAAACGCGCACTTCTCCGCCTTGACAAAAAGCCCATTCTCGAGCAGCCTTTGGAGCACTCGTCTGACGTGCTGAACATGTTCCTGGAGAGAAGAAAAAATCAATATGTCATCCAGGTAGACATATATGAACTGATCGACCATGACTCTCAGCACATCATTGACGAGTGCCTGGAAAACCGCGGGGGAGTTGGATATGGACATGACAAGATATTCAAAATGCCCCCTGGGGGTATTAAAAGCGGTTTTCCACTCATCTCCTTCTCTTATGCGGACCAAATGATAAGCTTTGCGCAAGTCCAACTTGGTGAAAAGGGATGCTTCCTGCAACCGCTCGAAAGCTGAAGACATCAACGGTAAAGGATAAGTATTCTTTACCGTGATGTTGTTCAAGCCTCGGTAGTCAATGCAAGGTGGCAAGGAGCCATCCTTCTTCGCGACGAAAAAAAACCCCTGCCCCAGCTGGAGAAGAAGAAAGACGAATGAACTGTCCTGTCTTGTTGCTGTCTTTCTGTTGCACTGTGGAGCTTCTGTCACTACAACAAATTCCTTGTGTGTGTAAACATACTTGGCCAATAAAGCTCATTCTTATTCTGATTCTGATTCTAATAAGTGGGAAATAGGACATTTCCGATAACACGTGAAGGCAGCATAAGACGTGCAAACGTAAAAGAAAACCAAACTGGACACAAGAACAGCTGTTACTTCTTGCCCAACTGGTTAATGAAAACAGGGATATAATCAAAGGTAAATTGTCCCTGACAAATTCTACAATAGTAGTAGTCATAATAGTAGTCATAATACCCCCGCGATTAAGGTGATACCTTTTTAAAAGCTCATTACCGTCAAATGTTTCTAAAATGTTTATGTTCCAAGGCAGATTGCCGGCAACAGCTATTTTAGGATAGTTTGTGGCTTGGTTTTAGTGGCTTATGACTCCTCTTCACTACTCCTAACATTTCACAGATTTAGGAGCTAGTTTTTGTGCTAAAACACTTTGTGAAATACTCTTAGAGCAAAAATTTAGGAGTCCTAAATTTAGTACTGAAATGCCAATTGTTTTTAAGGTTTTCTCCTAAATCGGCGAGTTATGAGCTACTTTTAGCCTTAAGATGTTTTGTGAATACAGGCCCTGAAGTATTTTCTAGACCATTTTTCGTCATAGTTTACGTTAACGAAACTAACACTAGGTGCAACATCTTTCCTTTGCCATTGAATAAGATAACAATGTTTTTTGAGTTTCTTGACTTGTTTTTCTTGGACAGGTTCCTATATCCCAGAAGGCCTCATGACGTCCTGCACATGGGACTATGTGACGTCCACGCCGGCGAACAAGAGCTACACCTTGATGCTCTGCTGCTTCGTGTTCTTCATCCCTCTCGGAATCATCTCTTACTGCTACTTCTTCATGTTCCTCGCTATTCGGACTGCAAGCAGGTACAGCGTCAACCAGCTTCCTACACGCTTTCCATTTCAACATCTCATACTTTTAGATTTATTTGTAGGTTTTTCACTATATTTGTTAAATGGCTTTAAAATCCATTTAAATGCATGTTACATACTGACTAGTTTGTTGCCAAATAATTGTTGAAAAATTGTAGCTACAGTAGTAACTGCAGCCAGTGTTATTTTGATATACTATTTTAGTTTTTGTTAGTATTTTGCATTAAAAATTTTTTTTTTAAATATTTATTTATTATTATTATTAATAATTGTATTGCTTTTTTTTGTTCAGTTTTCATTTCAATTTTAAGGAAATTATAAGTAATTTCGTTGGGTGTTTTTGTCATTTTATTAGTTTTAGTTTGTTATTTTAATACTTCAACTTAAATGAAAATTAGTTATAATTTTAATATGTTTTATTTTATTTTAATTTATTTTATTTTATTTCAGTTAATGTTAATTTCAAGTTTTATTATTATTATTATTATTTATTTTAATAGTTTTAGTGTTAGGTACTGATAATAGCCCTGACTGTAGCTCATATTAATCAATTAACATCAAACCCAGACAAGTTCAATGTAAAGAATTGTATTAAGCTTGAATGCTAAATTACAGAATTACATCCTGTGTTGTAAATAATAATATGTAAAAAATATATAATATTTTCATTTTATACATTAAATGCATATTATATATGTAATTTACATACATTAACATTATATAAATTTAAATTTTTTTTAAATAATATTCACACTGATTACATTTATTTAGAAACCATTATTTTATTATTTTAATATTTAATATACTGTCCAATATAATATCTTTTGCTCTACACTGAAAAAAAACTAAAAACCATAACATCTAATTTAACTGGCTTCATTCAAGCCAAAACATTTTATCACTGAATCAGCCTAAATGCATGAATTCATACCAAACAAACTATTCTTTAAGGTGAAATCAGGTGGAAATATATTTAAGATGATGATTTCAGGTTACCACTTTTTATAAATTCACTGATCAATTAATTTATTATCAGGCATTCACACCCCTAAAGTATTGATCCATAGAGCATTATTTGACATTATTTCCAGCATTATTTTTAGTATGTCATCTGTAAATATTGATATAAATATCTGTTGTAAATATTGAATCTGATTCAATTCCATTCAATTTCATTGTATAGCACTTTTCACGATACAAATCTTTGCAAAGCCGCTTTACAGAAAATTTTACAATTTTTACAAAAGGTTTCCAATTTAATGTTTCTAAATTATATTTAGTAGCTTATCAGCTGTAGTCTGATCTAAATGATTGTGGGCTTCCTTTAAAACTTGTGCCTAGAATTCATTCAGTCATGTTAAACGATCACTAAACGTTTGGCTGCCTGCTCTAAACACTATGAAAAACAATTAATATATATAAAATAACAGTTAATACAATTAATACTTAATATGTGACCCTGCAGCACAAAAGCAGTCATGAGTAACACAGGTATATTTGTAGCAATAGACAACAATACATTGTATGGATCAAAATTATACATTTCTCTTTTATGACAAAAATCATTAGGATATTAAGATCATGTTCCATGAAGATATTTTGTAAATTTCCTACTGTAAATATATCAAAACTTCATTTTTGATTAGTAATATGCATTGCTAAGAACTTCATTTGAACAACTTTAAAGGTGATTTTCTCAATATTTAGATTTTTTTTGCTCCCTCAGATTCCAGATTTTCAAATAGTTGTATCTCAGACAAATATTGTCCGATCCTAACAAACCATACACCAATGGAAAGATTATTTCTGCATCTGCTTGTTTGTTCAGAGATCTGGAGAAGCTGGGCAGTCATGTGAGGAAGACAGCACTCATCCAGCAGCAGTCCATAAAGACCGAGTGGAAGCTGGCGAAGATCGCGTTCGTGGTCATCATTGTGTTCGTTCTCTCCTGGTCTCCTTACGCCTGCGTCACTCTCGTCGCCTGGGCAGGGTACAGTAACTATCAATAGCGGTTTCCATCCAAAGTTATGAATTAAACTTATGTGCAAAACTGGAATATCGCACAGAACAAAGCACTGTTTCCATCCACCGAGTCAAACTCACTTCCTGACCAACTTGCACTAAACATCACAAAGAAAAAATGTATTTGCTGCAGCAGGAGAAGGCACTGTATATAATAATTTTTGTATACATTAAATTACAAGCTTCTGAGCGCGCAGACGAAACGCGGTCATGTTATCTTATTTTCGGAGTCTGCTGTTTCTGCACTGCAAAAAATTATTCTCTTAGTTAGCATCAAGTATCAAGAATCAAGATAAATTTACTGTGCAAGTAAAATTATATTATGTCTTGTTTCCTGTAAAAAAAAAAAGAAAAAAAATCAAAATTTTGTTAGTTTTTGCTTAAAACAAGCTAAAATATCTGCCAATGGTCTAAGAAAAATAATCTCTTGCCTTTGAATTAAGATTATTTTTCTTACATCATTGGCAGATATTTTTGCTAAAAACTAACAAAATTTAGATTTTTGTTTTTTTTAAAACAAGACTTATCATCTTAAATCATTTACCTGTCAAGTAAATGCATCTTGATATAAGAATGCTTAGATATTTATACTGGAAAACAAGACAAAAATACTAAGAAAATCATTTTTTGCAGTGAGGGAGTCAATTATAACGAAGTACTTTGACGAGACTTTGCTGAAGCGTTTTAGAATGACAAAACTAGCATTTCAGATGCTGTGCAATGAGATCGATCCGTTGATTTTATGCCATCCCATTGCAAAGTTATATAAGTTATTTTATGCACATTTTTAGAACTTATGAGCATCTTGGCGTTTCCATCCAGCGTCTTTTTATGCGATATCCCAAAATGCATATAGAAATAGGTGGATGGAAACATAGCTAGTGGCATCTGCTTGAAATGAGTTTTGTGTCATTGGTTTGACTGTTAGTTAGTTGTTTTCCAGTGCATAGTACATAGAACTAAAAGCAGATGTGTAGTTATTATTTTGACAGGTTTGTATAAATGTGTCTCTGCATCAGTGTCTCAGCAATGGATGCTCTGCAGTGAATGGGTGCCGTCAGAATGAGAGTCCAAACAGCTGATAAAAACATCACAATAATCCACACCACTCCAGTCCATCAGTTAACATCTGGAGAAGACTAAAGCTAAAACAAATCCAGCATTAAGATGTTTTTAACTCAAATATGAGTCTATAATCCATAATAACGCTTCCTCCAGTGAAAAAGTGTTCTGGTCTGAATCAGGAGAGAAATCAAGCAGTGTTTACAAGACAAAACAGCTCTAAACAAATATGTGGCTGGATTTTGATGTGAGAGACAACAGCAGATGCACTTATTGCACGTTATTATGGACTTATTATATCTTGATGATGGATTTGTCTCAGCTTTTGTCTTCTCCAGATGTTAACTGATGGACTGGAGTGCTGTGGATTATTTTATCAGCTGTTTGGACTGTGATGCAACATGTTTAGCTCAGTAGTCCCATTTAGCCTCTTATTTCAAAACTGTACAGAAAATCACAAGGGGTAATAACTGATGTATTTTATGTCGTAGAATAAAATTTGAAAATATCTTGAGCTTGCATTCACCACAGAATCAACAAACCCACTCAAAAAAAAACCCAATGACTTCAGGATGATGGAAGTAGAAGTGCTCAGATGCTCTACAAAAACAGAATTAATTTACAAACATTTGTCCTAATCTGTGATGGGTGATCATCTAACCTCTCAAAGAAGTGTTCAGATTGATGTGTAGTCTATCAGAGGGAGTCAAACCATGCAGAAGTTCTGAGACGTTCCAGCATTCCAGGGTGAAGAGACGTCCTTTTATAGAAGTACTGTCCACAGGAAAAGGCGGTGTTTATCAGCTGAATTAAAGGCTGCTGGGTTCACTGAGGCGATGCGGACCGCGTAGGGCGAGCCGGCTTGGTGCTAACACCTCAGCGTTAGCGTGCTGGAGGATAGGCATAATCAGGCATGTGAATCTTTCCGCTCAGCTAGCAACACCTCTAGGTCACTTCCATGTCATATAAACAGCCACTGCAGGGGTCACCGGCTCCTCCTGACCGCTCACAAACACTCCTCAGCTTTACTCAGTCTACATCTTACAGTTTTTGTCTTGCTTCCTAGTACAGATACACTACAAAAAAATATTTTCATATTTAGTATTTTGTCTTGTTTTCCAGTTCAAATATCTAAGCATTCTTAATTCAAAATAAATTTGCATGAGAAGCAAAATGACTTCAGATATTAAGCTGCTCTCTGAAAAAACTCTAATTAAGTGAGTTTATGCTTAAAACAAGAGAAAAATAACTTGTTAATCTTGTTCCTTTGAATTAAGTTTATTTGTCTCTAAACACTATTGACTGGTATTTTTTCTTGTTTTAAGCTCACTTTATTTTGATAATTTTTAGGGATATTTGCAATGAAAAAAAGACAACAATAAGTAATTTTTTTTTTCTGCAATTTATCTAAACATTCTTAAATTAAGATACATTTGCTTGAGAAACAAAATGACTTGAGATATTAAGTCTTGTTTTCTGAAGAAAACAAAAAGATGAAAATATAATGAGTTTATGCTTAAAACAAGTAAAAAAGGATTTGTCAGTGGGGTCAGAAAAATAATCTGGTTTTCCGCTTGAATTAAGTTTGTTTTCTGACCCCACTGACAAATATTTTTTCTTGTATTTTGCAAGAGTATTTAATCTTGCAAAATACTCTCGTCATTTTGCTTCTCAAGTAAATGCATCTTGATTTTTGGGGATATTTGTACTGAAAAACAAGACAAAAATAATAAAGAATCATTTTTGCAATGTATTTAAATATTCTTACATTAAAATAGATTATTTTCTTGGGAAAAGTGCTTAAAACAAGAAAAAAAATCTGTCAGTGAGTTCAAAAAATTATTTTAATTAAAAGGGAAAGCAAGATAATTTTTCTTACCCCACTGAAAGATATTTTTTCAACATAAACTCACTTAATTATGATACAGTTTCTCAGAAAGCAAGACTTCATATTTCAAGTTATTTTGCATCTTAGGTAAATGTATCTTGATTTAAGAATATTTCGATATTTGGACTGAAATCAAGACAATCAGCTTTTGCCGTATAAAACAGACATCACAAATTCAAGTACTTTCAGTAACCAAAGAAATTCTAACATGGGTTTTGATGCACACCAGGATTGCAAACGTTTTCTTGCAAATAATGCTTGCAGAAAAGACCAGCATGAGCATGTGCTATTTCTAGAGCTGAAGATGTGCTTTGGTTGTTATTTTTCTGTTCCAGGTACAGCCGTGTTCTCACGCCGTATTCCAAAGCAGTTCCTGCAGTGATTGCCAAAGCATCAGCCATATACAATCCCTTCATCTACGCCATCATACGCTCCAAGTACAGGTTCGTTCGAGTGCAGTCGCCTCAGCAGCCGTACGGTACAGAGACAATATGTGACGCAGTCTATATTTTTGACTGATTCACAGAGACACGCTGGCTGAGAAGGTGCCGTGTCTGCATTTTCTGGCCCAGTCGTCACGGAAAGACCGCATCTCGGTGTCCAACAGCGAGTCTTCCTTCAAAGAGCCCATGCTCAGCCGACAGTCATCAGGGTCAAAGGTCAAGTTCCAGCGAGTCTCCTCTATGGCCACAGCAGACACGGTTAGTATTTTCAATTTCAAATTTATTTAAAACAACCTTAGTTTACCAAAGTGCTGTACACAGTGACATTGACCCAATCACACGATAGATAAACACGTCATTAGAAAGACACAGTCACAAAACATTGAAAGCATGAGAAAAAAGATACGTTTTTAAGAGACTTTTAAACTCAGACACTGAAGAAGCTGTTCTGATAGATAATAGCAAATTGTTCCATAGCTTGGGGCCAGCAACAGCAAAGGCTCTGTCACCCCTACATTTCAATCTGGCGCTGGGAACCAAAAGCAGATGCTTAGTCTGTGATCTGAGTGATCTAGCTGGATTGTGTTCAACAATCATCTCAGAGAGATATGGAGGAGCAAGATTGTTTAGAGCTTTGTACACAAATAGCATACTGTAAAAAAAAATCTGTAAAATTTACGGTAAAAAACTAGCAGCTGTGGTTGCCGGAGTTATACCGTAAAAAATATGGTAACAACATTTTAGGTTTTACGATTTTAGCTTAAATTTACAGTTAAATACCGTAATTTCATTTACTGATATAATGTTAATATACCAACCTATTGAAGTACTGAAATCTGTTAGCTTTGTAATACATGTTTGATAACAACCAAATGCAGGTGGTGATGAGAGTCACATGATGAACCAAAGCCCATCACAAGCAGCTTTCAAATAATAACATATATAGAAGGTGCACAGGGTCATTCACACAAACACTAAACACCATCATGATAACACGTGAAACTGAAATAATGCAATAAACATTAATTTAACAACATTAGATGTAACATATACAACCCTAATAAACATAACTGATAAGAAAAAACGAAGAAGAAACATAGTTATTTCAAAGAAAAACACCCTGTAAATTTGACAGGAACGTACCGTTAATCATTTAACAGGTTTTTACTGTAGCTTTTTTACTGTTAACATCACGGTCAATTTTTACAGTGCAGGATTTTGAATTGAATGCTATAATTAATGGGCAACCAGTGCAATGAACGCAGGATAGGCGTGATGCTATTTCTTCTGCGACTGCCTGTGAGCAAACCAGCAGACCCATTTTGGATCAGTTGCAGACGATGAATAGACGAGACGGGCAGCCCATAATATAGCGAGTTACAATAGTCAAGTAGCAAAGAAATTAAAGCATGAATTATAATCTCAAAACTAGTGTTGCTTTCATCCACGAAAATTATGACAAAATATCGTCTTCAACGAACCTTTATCAAGTGACGAAAACGAGACGCAATGTAAATGCTGGTCATGTGACGATGACTATAATTAAATATATAATGCAATATTATTGACGAATAAAAATGAGACTAAATGTGTTTTACACATAGTACTGTTGATTTTACACGAATATAGCCATTGTTGCTGATACGGAGTTAAACCAAATCATAAATAAATAAATGCACTTATAATGCTAAAATCTGCTTACTGTATATGCTATTTGTGCAACAGCAGAAACATTGACTGTGCGTTTTATAGTATAATCTTTAAAGTTGCTCTGATTTTACCAGCATGAGACATGAACTACTTCAAGAACCGGCTGAATGAAAAGCAAATGCTCTTTCTTATGAATTATATTCTATTTTATCTGTGTACCTATTCTTCTTTTACAGGCAAGATGTGTCTGTGTTGATATGCCTTTCATGTTCTGGGATTATAGACCTGTTGTTTGCAGCCTGTCTTAATTGATACCTTTTCTACTACGTGATTCATTTGTAATCATGCCAACTGTTACTTGCTGTTTACTAAAGGCTGGAATATACTGTATGACCTTTGCACTGATTTTTAGTCTGCATGTTTCAAATCTTGTTTCTGAAAGTCAGAGGCAGATTCTGAGTTCGACAGATTTCACAGAAAATTGCATTGAGTATGATGGACAAGGATTATTTTAAAGTGTCAGACTATGATTCCATCCAGATGTACCTCTGTAAATTTGTTGTATGTTTTGGGTGAAGACGTTTTGAAAATGTTTTGATAATTTGATAATGTGTTGTGGAGAAATTCACTCCTTCTCTGAATCTTTACACACTGTATAATTGCATAGTGTCATGATTGTGGCCACTAAAGTTGCTGTATAATAAATAATCTTTAAAAAATATTTAAAGAACTGCAAAATCTGGTCATATGAAAGTCCAGATAATTGCATTTAATCATTTAATTGATCTCTGTGTTTGCTAAGCTACTTTTGCCACAGATTTCTGACCTGATTTGAAGACTGAACGGTTCAACTCTTATTGCTTAAAGTCATAGTCATAGTGAAAAAATATAAAAATACCACGATAATTATAATAATTCCCACCCATTTAAACTTACTTTCAGTTGCTGCCTTAACTTAAGTATAATAAAATTGGATTTACAAGTCATTTCAACAAATTATATTAAACTGAAATCAAACTGAATTTCTTATAACTTAATAAAAATAGCTGAAATTGGTTTAATTCGATAAGTTAAAGTGAAAAACATGTTGACTTGTTGATCATATCTGCAGATTTTGGCCATTTGGAGTTGACATATTTCACAAAAATGGACACAGCTTCAGATTTTAATTCGATTCATTTGGAGGAAATCAAACATGAAACAATAAAACAGTAAAAAATGGCAGGATTTTTATGTCAAATGTGTCAATATATACATTATATTGCATGTGCTCCAGGTCTGGAGTGATGTAGAATTCGATCCCGTGGACCAAAGGACTTGCAGAAACTCACATTCAGCCAATCTGCTGAGAGATGAAGAATGGAAGATGCAAACTAAACAGAGCAAGACGAAGAACAAGAGACGACCGGAGGAAAACCACAGTGAAGAGAAGGTATGTGCTTCACCAGCAGTAAACCACCATTATTTAGATCATTATTAGTCATGGATTCCCAGGAAACTGATTAAATGAACAGCGTGACTGTAATTTACACTCGAAAAAATAAAAGTTCCACTAAAGCGTCTTTGCAGTGATTCCATAGAGGAACCAATTGTGGTTCCCCCAAGAACCTTCCAGCAGGGGCTTAGGCAGTTCATTATACAAATATAATATTTGTTCAATAATTATTGTTTACTCTATTTTAACACAATTAGAGAACTATTATAACATCTCAAATAAAATATGTTTTTGCATAATTCTTGATGAGTTGAGATGGCAGCTGTGTGTTAGAAAATGTTAGAAAAACAGCAGCAATGTATAATCCTGTAAAAATACTTTTAAAAACTCTCACTGAGGAGGGAGAAAGGCCATCCACCGGTTGATTCTGTGAAGCCGGGAACACAATATACTGTCAGGCTGATAATGAATGTAATTTGAGCTCAGTCAGTGTTTTCAGAAGGTGTTCAAAGTCGTTTGGTGTGCGGTGTCTAAAGAATTAAAGACCAGCTGTTGCCAGTCGTCCTCACTAACTTTAGCCTATTTTATTTATTAAAAAAAAAATAATTTAAATACATTTTGTGACTGACGCCTGCGATTAACTGCTCCTATTTCCTAATTTGTAGGCGTATTAATTTAAATAATGAATTAACAAATAATAATATTTAAAAATCACAAACATGACATTTCTGAATAAAATAATTGTATACACTTTAGTTGTATCTAATGTGGCATTTTTAATTAATATAGGCTTGTTACATATTAGGCCTATTATTATTATTATTATTAAGTTACTTTTATTATTTAATTAATATTACAATTCATTTGCCCTGCAATAATTTCATAGCGCATAACTGAAAAAAAAATATTCATTGAATTTACTACATTTTTTAAGGTAAATGGTTGCAATCAATTTATTTTAGCTACATTTAAATAAACAAATTTATTTAACTAACTTTCAACAAAATTTGTCTATTTAAATGTAGCTAAAATAAATTGATTGCAACCACTTACATTAAAAAATTTAGTATCATTTTTTCAGGGATATATAACGCTCTTAACAAAAGCTTTCCAAAGAACCCAGCGTTAAGGGAACAGTGGATGTAGTTTGATGCTCCAGGGTGTGTTTATTTGTGTTACAGTATTTCGGTGACGAATGTTTATTAACAAATTCATTTAAATGTAAGTAACTAAAGTTTTTGTCCATTTTATTTATGTGATGTCACAGCTTGCAGACGATCACTACGCAAAAGCTGCGCATGCTTGTGACTCTTTAGCTCTGCTCACGGCACGCCGTTTAGGTTCTCAAGATTAGCATGAGGCTGTCGATGGTTCCATAAAGAACCTTTACCATCCATGGAACTTTTCCATTGCAAAACTGATAGTGGAAAAAGCCTCTTTAAAAACGATTCTTCACAGAAATGTTCAATGAAATGTTCTTTGAGGAACCCAAAAATGGTTCTTCTCTGGCATCACTGTTAAAACCTCATATATGACCCTGGACCACAAAACCAGTCATAAGGGTCAATTTATTTGAAATTGTGACTTATGCATCTTCTGAAAGCTGAATAAATAATCTCTCCATTGATGTATGGTTTGTTATGATAGGACAATATTTGTCTGAGATACAACTATTTGAAAATCTGGAATCTGAGGGAGCAAAAAAATCTAAATATTGAGAAAATCTCCTTTAAAGTTGTTCAAATGAAGTTCTTAGCAATGCATATTACTAATCAAAAATGAGGTTTTGGTATATTTACTGTAGAAAATGTACAAAATATCTTCATGGAACATGATCTTAATATCCTAATGATTTTTGGCATAAAAGAAAAATGTATAATTTTGATCCATACAATGTATTGTTAGCTATTGCTACAAATATACCTGTGTTACTCATGACCGCTTTTGTGTCACATATTTGGAACCGTTATTTTTAAGAATGCTAGATAAAAGCATCTGTCAAAAGCATGATTGTAAATGTTTTCTCCATCACAGCCTGCAGCCACAGAGAGCGGCTCTTTGAATGACTGCAGCCTTGACCTGGTGTCCGAGTGCGTCAACATGGCCACTGTTCCTCTTCTCATGGCCAAAAACACTCCAGGGGAGGAACAAGAGGAGGAGGAGGAGTGCAAGGAAGAACAAGAGGACACTAATTCTCTGAGGAACGGTCTGGCTTTTTACGAAGACACGCAGGAGCCACAAATCATTATCGGCCCCACATCAGAGCAGACCAGAGAAGATAAATTAATACTGGACCTCAAGAGCCTGAACTGCTCCAGTGAGCTTCTGGAGTCTGTGGAGAAATTCCTCTCCTGAGGCTGAACCTGAGACCCAGAGACCCTCTTCTGTACGTTTGTGTTTCACTGAAGACGCTTGAGAACCACAGTCTTCCACTGAGAGAGTGTTCACATCAGCCTTTTAGTTGAACAAGCAATCGGACCACATTACTTTGCTGCTAACAACGAATCGGAAGAACTATGATGGCGAACTAGTTATGCTTTCACCCTCAAATATGCTTCAACTTCACACTTTAGCCACAGGGTGTACTGTAGAAGTAGCAGACGAGACACAACCACTGTGCACATTTGCCCTTTAACGAAGAGTGTTCTTATGAATATGCATAACACGCATCATAATGAGACTAAAAAACATGCTTAATTCATTTCTCTAAAGGAATGTTCCAGTCTCAAAACAAGTTGAGATACTGTATATTGACTCATTTTTGACTGTTGATTACTATAGGAAATAATTGATAACAGTTATTGCAATGCAAATAAAACAAGAAAGCAGGCATAAGAATCTTGTTTTTGTTAAAACACTGAATCATCCAGTAAAAACCTATTTATTTTTTGAGCTGTCCTTTTTTGCTTGTCATGCGTTACTAGTAGTTCATGTAAGTAATTGTGCTGCATGTAAAGCTATTTTCTAATATCCTTGCATGCATCATGAAAATGTTCCCATGTTTATTGATGTTTTGTGGTCATGGCGCTGAAATGATTTAATATATGATATAATTTAACACTGGCAGTTTTCATTCTGTAAGTGATTCCATCACATTAGTCTCATATGAATATGTATCATGTGTTTCTATAGCGCTTTTCAGTACAGGTTGTTTCAAAGCAGCAGTAAACAAGAAAATAACAGTATTCATCAATTATGGAATGACTTCAATTTCAGCTAGAAGCAGCTCTACAGGAGACAATAGTGTCACTATTCAGCTCAATTCAGTTCAGCGTCGATCCACTTCAGTTTAATGACTGTGTCGATGTTGCAAAGTTCATCAGTTATGAAACAAATTCAATTCAGCTGTGAAAGACAATAGTGTCATTACGCCGCTCAGTTTAGTTCAATGCTGATTCAGTTCATCAGGATGTGCCCGTCTTGTTTTTATTTTGAAACAGTTTAATATTTAATATCTGATTTGTGCACTGCTTTTGTTAGTGCTTTACTGTAGCTTTTAATGAGTCAAATCTTTTTAATGTGTTAATGAACATTACAGAACAAATACTTATGATAGAGCTTAACTTATACTGAAGCTTGAAAATTTCTTGGTTCATCCCAGTATTGTAAAACACAGTCAGATGAGGGATCTGTGATTCCCTATAAACCATGTTTAATTGCTCTATCCTGGTTTTCTATCTCTCAGCTTTACATTGTACGCTGCCTTTGGAAAGATATATACTTGTGTATAAAAGGTATAAAACAAACAAAAAGTGGCCTGAATCTTCATCATGACTTTGATTTGCATTTATGCTCTTGGCAGATGCATCTACAACAATACAACATATTGCTCATACATTATGTTTGCTGAAGCCCTGATTTGCCATTTTTTCAAATGCTATTCAATGGAAATCCACAGGGAACAGGCCAAGTTTTGTGTACATTCCCACATGTTCTATGTTATCATTATTATTAATGTTAATTGTGAGGTTACAAATGCAACAGAGCTTTATGCTGTACAGTGAAACACTGCATTGCACTGACTGAGATTAAATGAAGAGTGAACTAAAATCCCATGATTGTTGTACGGCAGCTCTTAATCTCCAGGATTAGTCCTCATTCATCTGGATCTTGGAGCATTCGTTTATGCAAACATTAGAGAGACTCAGGTAAGTATATGTCAAACCTTTATGTAAACTTACGTTATGAAAAACTCAGTTTTAATCTCCAGCAACACTGAGGTGAAGAACAACCTTCACTGCAAACATTCTGGTACTGTTACGGGGTTGACGAGACGTGAGACGTGCGGATCCAAGACAGGCAGGGTCAATAAACAGCAGACAGGTATGGCAGAGGCAAGACACAAGAGCAATCCTAGAACAAGCGTGGGTCGAAGATCGGCAAACAGTATCCAAACAGGGCAAGGCAGAGAGAATAATCCGGGAACACGGGCAGGAATCAAAACACAGGCAATCTAACTCGGGAAACAGAGAACGCTTTGTAAAGAGACTAGGCTAACAATACTCGGCAGTGAGCAAGCGCAAGTCCCAGGCTTAAATAGAGTGTGTTTGGGTGATGGTGATTGCGAGATGATTCTCAGGTGTGGGCATGATCATTGTGAACAGCTGTGAGTGATTAGGGAGTGCAATGGATGGTGGGAAATGGAGTCCAATGTGCTTGTGAGTGAAAATAGTCACTGTGGTGAACGGGTGGCCTCTAGTGGTGGTTAACCGGGAGAGCATGGACCAGATTCGTGACAGGTACTTTTGCAGGCTTGTGAAGAGAGTGGAACAAAATTAGACTATTTTGATAGGTATTATGTTAATAACCATGCTTATTAACGAAATACCTTTAAACTTATTAATAAAGATGGATGATTGGGTCAGGTGTGAGTTTTGGGCAGTTGTTGCATTATCACAATAACTTGTGATTTGATGACTCATATAGGTTTTTAGAAACATAAAATCACTGTAAAATCAAAGTAAAGTTTGCTTTATGAGGTAGCTGTTCCAGCTAATATTGCTTAAAGTTATTGCAAATCATGTCATGGTATAGTGGTAGTATCAAATGAATACCATTTAGTAATACCATGGTAAATTTGTGTTAGGTATTCTATTTTCTATAGTCCTTTCCCAGTGTGTGCTTATATAACGTTAAACTGTTATTCCTTACGTTTCATTATCTGGGATGTCAAAGCGAAGTCAACCAAACAGCCTCACAGTTTCTTCTTTCTCCGAATCATCAATAAATCTCGATCACAGAACAACACCATTGATTAAGCGTCGGTCTTCATTTATCTGTCACTGTCCAGACATTTCTTCATGTTTGATCACAGCTATGTAACAGACGTAGGCAAGTAAGTGCTGGTGCGTGTAAACCTCACTCCCCTGATCTCAAAAAGACCTTTAGCCTCCTTTAGCCTCCCACGGTTCCATTAAGTTATGAAAACGCTATTTGTAAATGTTTTAAAAACTTATTTATTGTTATTACAAACATTATGGGATCATTATGTTATAATTTTGGAAACATTATGGGAATATTATTTTCAAATCTTCTCTAAATCGCATTTTTAAAAATAGGTTGATGTCCAACTAAAGCATTTTAGGAAAAGTGAACGTTTTATACATTAACTTTTTTTGTGCCAACTTTTTGAGAACATCAGATCATTTTGAACTATTAACGTTAGGCCTACTGGAGGAACGTTTGCTCACAACTTTGAGAGAACCTTGCGAGAACGTTCTGAGAATGTTAGCTGGGAAGAAGCAAAACATAAAGAGTGATATTGTCACGTTTACCACAGCATGTCTTTGACTGGATAGAGTATGTTTTTCCTCCCAGACAGTGATAAGGACTAAATAATGTCACTGTTGCAGAAAGATGTTTGTTTGCAGTAATGTTATATGCAGTAGATGGCAGAATTTGACCACACTATATAAACTAGTTCTCTGCAGCTCGTGGGTGAATCAGTGCATCACTCTGAAATGATAGAAAACAGATCTCACATGATTACTGATAAGACACCGTTTGTACAAAATAACACACAATGGTGATTACCATCTGATGCTTTTGTTCTGAAACAAGTTACTGCTTGTTGTCATCAACTTAGAGGAATTTGCCGGCATGCAGGTTCACTTTTATAAAAGCAGAGATGGGAAAAACTGACATCAGAGCTGATCACTTTGTCACTATCACTGGCATGAGCCGGGCGTCTCAAGGGACATCATTTAGATTGTTAACGCTTCATGGCATGACAGCCTGTTGTTAGACAGTTATTGTTAGTTAGTTTCATAATGAAATTACTTATTTTTGATTGTTTGTTCTTGGGATTTACATCAGACATTATTGCTGTAAGCCTAATAAATTGCAATGTTATACTGTATAATTCTAGTTTTCTCTCACGTTTTCATCAGACCTACTTCATAATGTTCATTATAAGATAATGGCATTTGTGCATAAGGGCTGTTTAACCAACAGTAGACATGCTCTGTTTAGCCCAACTAAGTCATGAACAGTCTCTAAAGTACTGAAAGTGCTCTTGGCATCCAATAAAAAACATCTCTGTCATGCATCATCCCAATTTTCTAATATCCAAAAATATCCTAATCCTAAATAATCTTAGACACAGCGATAAAACAAATGCAAAATGGTTTCTTTTTACTGTGCTCAAAATTCACAGGTAAATGAAATCATTCACTGGATAAATCTTACATACAGCTGTCTTTTTTTCTTTTTTTATTGCAAGAAAGAAAATACAAGAAGAAACAGCTCTGTGTTGAAATACAATACCTTAAAGAAAGGGGGGGGGGGGGGAGGGGACAAACAAACAATAACAGCTCAATCAGTAAGGAAAATATCATAAGCCTTAAGAAACTTATTATTCTTATCTTTATCAGTGAGTTTAAGAGATTTAACAAAAAGCTAAATCTCAGCAAGAAAGACATCAAATCTAGGTAACATCTTTAATATAAAGGATTTACAATGCAACACAAATAAATCAACAAGACTAATGACATGGTCCCTGCCAGAAAAATACAGAAATATATATTTTCAGCAAAAAGCTTAAATCATTTTCTCCCAAAGAGATTTAACCTGATTACAACAATAGAATAAATGAAGTAAAGTTTCTTGCTCGACTTTGCAGAATGGGCATAAATTAGAGGGATTAAAAAAGACTTAAAAAAGATTTGGTAGGTTGTTGGAATCTTAAAGCATTATTTTATTAGAAATGCAAATTAGTAACCATGCTTTCTTCCAATGAATGCTATAAAAAAAAAAAAAAATTGGTCCAGAAAAATGGACATCTAGGGGATGTACTGCTGTCTTTTTATTATATTTATTATTATTATTAATGCCAAGGTACCAAAGATAAAAGTACATAAAATATCAACATTATATACAAAGAGGTGATATTACATGCAAAGCACCATATATACAGGTATATAACAATAAATACAAAATGAAAGCTTTAACTAAATAAATGAAAAAGATTAAATAAATGAACAGGTTTTTTGTATTTTTTTGTATTGTGCAATAAAAGAACAACAAATAGAATTACAAAGACAAAGAACAAAAGACAATGAGGTTTTCAAACAATAATCTAAAGCATAGAGTCTTACATGCAATAGAATTATTAGAGTTTACATCTTCCTGAAAATAAAAAACTAAGAGTTTTATTTTATTGCACAAAAGGGTAACAATACAAAATATAAACAAATAAGACAAAATAAAAATAAATAAAAAGCATCGCTCACATTCAATTTTAACGAATAAGGATATTACAAAGTATTTTAAACATTTCAGAGATTTTTTCGTTTTTTAAGTCTTATTGAAGAAATAAGAAGTCATTAAGAAAGTTTTGTTTATGTATGTGAAATTTAGCTGATTAACATTAAATTATAGATCCTTATTGCTTTTGTTTTCATAATACAAGAAAACATCCTTCAAAGTAAAGCAATATGAATTAAATTAAATATAAAATCTGCCAAATCAATCGGAAATACTATTGTTAAATTGAGCAAGTTTGTCATTTTGACGCACAGCTGTCGGCCAGTGACGTCATCGCGTCAGTGCAGCGCGCGCGTGTGTTAAAGGGGCGGAAGCGAGTCAGACGCTCGCTGGAGTTTCTAGAGTGTGTTTCTGTGTGTTCTTCTCTCAGTTTGACTCCAGAGCGGATCCGCAGCAGCTCACAGGTGAGGGACTTCAGGACGCGTCTCAATGCGCTTCAGACGCGCGTTTATACAGACTTCACGCGAGTCCAGCTGACAGAGTTACGATTCGCCTGAAAACCGCGCTTTATCCTCTTAATCTGAGCCGAATTAAAGTTCTAGGAGATGATTTATATGGAGAAAACATTAATAATCGGTCTGTAGCTCATGTTTACCGGAGGTTATCGGTTAAGTTTTGAGGAAGTTTAACGGTTATTTGTTTTTTCGCGCCGTGTCAGTTTTGAATGTGAAGCGGTTTATGAATATTGTCCGATCAGGAAGTGTTTAGATCATCATGTGCTCATAAAGTCTCAATATAGTCTTACATGAGGCCATTTATCGCTGTGGATTACTGCAGAAATTGCGTGTTTTGTTTGCAGATTTGATCACGGGTTTATTTGTAAGTTTCTGTGAGTAATAGTCTTAAATGAGGAAGTTAACAGGGAAGATGTAAGTTAATAAGTGTCATGAGAAAAGAGTGTGATTGCTGGTTTGTGCATCAGTAAATTATAGCAGAATGCAGGAATCTGAAGGGATGTTGTTCAGATGTTTCATGAAGAACCATACACTCCTAAAAATAAACATTCCCAGCTGGATTTGGCAGCAATGCCATTATAGAAGAACCTTTAAGTGAACAGTTATTAAAAAAAAAACACATTAGATGCCAATAAATAACCTTTTTTGTTTGTTTTTAATAGGGAATGAATGTTAAAGGTTCTTCATGGGATGATTATTTTTGAGAGTGTAAGAAAACATCCACAAATGGTCCAAAAGTGCGGTGTTGGAGACGATAATAATGGCTGTGTTTGCTTACACGCAGTTTAAATGCAGTATGATCATAATTAACAGTCATTTCGTGTAATTGTAGTGCTTCCAAACGGCTGGGCAGTGGAGTAAGTGTGTAGTGTGCTGGCTACATACTATATTTTCATACAGAATTGTCCCCAGAAGTGAGCTAAATTTGATGAAGCCTTCTGTAGGGACGTCTGGGGAAGTAGTCGATCAAATACAGGATCCCCATGAATGTAGGTGGAATTGAACTACAGCAGCACTTTACCAACCCCCTAACCTTCATGCCATAGACAGGATTGAGTCATTACAGACGGACGAGATCCAACACGCCTGAACTGAACTGCAGGTGATGGCTGTAGCAGCTCCACCATTGGGATTCTTCAATAATAAGTTGGTTATAGTCCAGTAAAACACTAGGATGTTTTGTTCAGGTGCATTCCTGTTACATAAGAGCCAATGAAACCATGAGTTGGTCAGCGTTACAGAGTGCACCTGTGTTTTACAGAGAAGCTCTGAATGCTTTCACAGCCGGCGATCAAACAGAGCAGCGTCAGAGAATGTGTTTACGGGTCACTTTGGTAGTTTAGGTTCAGACCTGCGTGGCTAAACATTAAACTGTTAAATGTTGCACTGAAAGTCTGACAGCCAGCTTGTTTCTTTATGTGTTGGTGTAATAAATTCCTAAATAGCCAGCTATGGATCGGTAGCTTGACCCTGTCTACACATGCAATGATTTAGCGGCTGTCATAAGCGTGCTATTTTAGAGTTTGGATGGATGTAGAATTAGGTAATTCCTCCATTAAATGGAACTTTCCAGAAACTGGAAAGTTATGCCCTGTCTGGCCAATATGATGTTTGGCTTTGATCTTAAGCTAATATTCACTCTTAAAAATAAAGGTTCTTTATTGCCATTGATGGTTTAGTGAAGAACCTCTAACGTACATGTAAGCTTTCCATCCCACAGTGGTCATTTATAGTATGCATATTATTTATAGTATGTTGTTCACTTTAAGAAACAGTGGTTCTTTGGAGAACTGAAAATTAAGTGTTGGGAGTCCAAAATTTACTGTTAACTTATTTCACTAAATAAAATGCAATGTTTTTATTGGAGGGCTGGATACCAGGCTGTTCGGTTTCCAGGGCGTGCCTTTGGTATCGCGTCGTATCCGTCACCGAGCAGCCTGGCGCCCTTTGTGCCATGAGAAAACCAACTGTGACTGACAGATCGGTGGAAAAGCTTGCTGGTGTTTAGCTCCTATGGTGACTGACATATTAAGCCTCTGTGGTTTTATAGTTTTAACGTTTGTATTTGTGTATTTGACTGGGCATGTTTCAAGCTCAGAAGTAACTAATTGCCATTATTATGAGCTTAAAGGAATAGTTCACACAAAAAGGAAAATTTTCTTCAGGTGCTTAATCAGGTTTGTAGAAATGTGTCTCTGCATCAGTGTCTCAGCAATGGATGCTCTGCAGTGAATGGGTGCCGTCAGAATGAGAGTCCAAACAGCTGATAAAAACATCACAATAATCCACACCACTCCAGTCCATCAGTTAACATCTGGAGAAGACTAAAGCTAAAACAAATCCAGCATTAAGACATTTTTAACTAAAATACAAATCCGTAATCCATAATAATCCTTTCTACTTTGAAAATGTGTTCTGGTCTGAATCAGGAGAGAAATCTGCACAGATCAAGCACAGTTTACAAGACAAACCAGGTCTAAACAAATGACAGACAACAGGACTTTTTCACAGGAGGAAGCATTATTATGGATTATGGACTCAAAAACTGTTTAAAGTTTAAAAAAGTCTCAATAATGGATTTGCTTCTTTATAAATGCTAATTACATACTTAGTTACAACTTTGTGAAGCATTTGTGCATATAGATGCTTTCAAAGCTAATAGAAATGGTCTGAAAACTCAAACTCAAGGAGATTTTGAAGAAGCTATGCTTGCCATGTTTATTCTGTCTCTGAGTCACAACAGTATTGTTGATCTCATAGGATGAGTAAATGTACCCGTTAGAAAGCCTGTGTGACAAACGCAAACAGCCCTCGTGGCTTCAGGCGTACAAAAACGCTTCATTCACTCTATTCTGAATTTTCTCAATACATGTTGTTCTCTATAACCGCACCCTTAGTGCTTAAAGAGGACCTGCTGTCAAAAGAACATTGCATCAGCTCCAGTGACTCAATAGTCACAGACACAACTAATGCACACAACACATCTTTGAGTCACTGTTGACGTATATGTTCTCCTTCCATGCAACTCTGGTATTCGGTTATTAAATAGATGGCTTGTAATGTTGACGTTGAGGTTATATGGTGCATGTTGTCATCCACGTAGTTCATTGACTTTCACTGGCCCTCATCTTTCCATTTGTCCAATTTATAACAGGGCATGGAAAAGCCACAGCATTTAATGAATGCATCAGTTTTGAGGGTGTGGAAAGAACCAGGTCATTTTGAAATAAAACATCTTTTTGATGTTCTCAGACGATATACAGTGAGGTCTGAAGAATGAGGAGAGCAGGTGAATGATTTTAACTTCTAAAAGCATCAGTGTTGTGGCTGTGGGACATTCCTGAGCGAGACCCCCCAGAGTCTAATCCATTTCTCTGGAATGTTTCTATTTGGCCTGTGCTGGATTTTACTTGGGGTTTTACCTCACCGACAACTGCACGCTCACACGTAAGCTCTTAAAATACTTGCCTGTGCACACCGAGATTCCCCCGTCCCAGCAGGTTTATATAAATAGCGACTGCTCTTTTGTTTTATCTGCACTTATGAGATAAGTTTGGACTATGAGCCATCTTGTTCCCTAGATTTATTTAGAAACCTGTAACATTTTCCAGATCAATCAGTTGCTCTGGTAAATTTGAGCTGTGCTTCTCTATTTGTCTATTTTGTTTTTTTTTCTTCACTCTAAATAAAAAAATTGGTGCTATATAGCACTAAAAGTGGTTCTTTGGCTCGTAATCATAGGAGAAGCACTTTTGGTGCTGTATGAGCAGTGGTGCTCAGACTTTGGCATGACTGAGGGCCTATATAGCGCCGCTACCATATACAGAACCTGTTAAGCTCCTGTATGGTTTTTCAGCGGTTTTTTGAGGTGATTAAGGTGCTATATAGCACCACTGCAGTACAAAGAACCTGGTAAGCCCCTTTAAAGTTTCTTTACGAGCCAAAGAACCACTGTTGGTGCTGTTTGGCACCATTTTTGTTGAAGAAATACAATGCAATATGGCACCTCTTAGGGATAGGGTTAGGCATCTTTTACCATTTGACAAAGATGCTGTATAGCACACCTTTAAAGATATGGTGCTATATAGCACCAAAAGTGGTTCCCCTATCATTACGAGCCAAGAACCACTTTTAGTGCTATATAGCACCAAATTTTGTATGTGTGTAGTGCCCTCCATAAGTATTGGATCAGTAAAGACAAAATTGCTCTGTTGGCTGTGGAGTCAAGACATTTGTAAATATGATTAAAAGATGAATATGAGACAAAACTACAGAATGTCACATTTTATTATTAGCCGTTTCAACACATACATGTTTTACCAAATAAAAAGAACAGCGCTTTTAGAGTTCATCCACTCATTGATGAGAGCATAAGTATTGGGACAGTTGAACATAAGGCAGATTAAAAGCTATTATTTAGTTGCAGATCCCTTGCACACAATCACAGCAGTGAGTCTGTGACCCATAGACATCACCAGACTCTTGCTCTCATCCTTTGAAATGCTTTTCCCAGCCTTTAATGCAGCCAATTCCAATTGTTGCTTGTTTTGGGGAGTTTCTGCCTTTCCTCTCCTCTTCAGCTGCTGAAATTCATGTTCAATCAGATTTAAATCTGGAGATTGACTTGGGCAATCTAACACTTTCCATTTCTTTGCTCTTATAAACTCCTTGACTGAACTGGCAGGGTGTTTTGGGTCATTGTCCTGATGCAACATGAAGCACTTCCCAATGAATCTGGTGGCATTTTCTTGAATATTGGTAGGCAAGATGGTTTAGTACCCTTCCAAATTCATTCTGCTACTGTCATCATACATTAAGTCATCAGTAAAGTTGAGAGGGCCTGTTCCAGAGACAGCCATGCATGCCCATGCCATGACACCACCTCCACCATGCTTTACAGATGAGGCTGTATGCTTGGGATCATTGCAGTTCCCTTTTTTCCTCCATTTTTGCTTTCCCATCACTTAGATAAAACTGATACGACACATTCCATGCTTTTAATATCTGAAGAATTAATGCAACAGGACACAGCTGATCACTTAGAAAGACCTGTGAGGCAACTGCTCCAATACTTATGCTCACATCAGATAGAGGGATGAACTCTAAAAGTGCTGAACTTCTTAGCTGCTAAAACATGTATGTGTTGAAACAGCTAATAATAAAATGTGACATTCTGTAGTTTTGTCTCATATTCATCTTTTAATCATATTTACAAATGTCTTGACTCCACAGCCAACAGAACAATTTTGTCTTTACTGATCCAATACTTATGGAGGGCACTATATATATATATATATATATATATGCTTTGTTTGTTTATTTATTTTTCTGTTTGTTTATTTTTGTTTATTTATTTGTTTATTTGCTTATGTATTTATATTTTGCTTTATTTCTATGTTTGCTTATATATTATTTTTTTTGCTTATTTGAAATGTCTTTTTGTTTATTCATTTGTCCTTATTTCTTTGTTTGCTTATTGTTTATATATTTGTATTTTTCTTTCTTTCTTTCTCTCTTTCTTTCTTGTTTGTGCTCATTGAAGGTTAAACAGAGATTGGCAGAATCTGGCACATCCGATTGGGTATTAACTTCATTTGACGCTTCCTAGGCAAAGATTTTGTCCAAAGTTGCAAAATATCATGTTTAGGCGTCAGTTTATTGTGTTTTGTTTCTGCATGATCAGTGACCTTTACTGAGTGTCCTGTTGAAACCGCAACAACAAGTCTTTGCTGTCATTTCTCAGGCTGTGAATTGGACTTTGTCAGTACCCACGACAGCAACCCGCTCCACCATGAGTAACTACAGCGTGTCCTTGATTGGACCTTCACCCTGGGGCTTCAGACTACAGGGTGGCAAGGACTTCAGCATGCCTCTCACCATCTCCAAAGTGAGTGTCACCTTCATCATGTCATGCAAACTTTAAATGACCCTTTAAATGTCAATAATAGGTGCATGGGGGACTTACTGTTCTTCTTTGATCTGTGCATCCTCAGCATGTTGCTCACGCTGTTGGGTGATGATAGACGATGATGGACCCTGTTATGTTGCTCATGTTTGGTTACAGAATTGTTGGCGTCTCTGCTTTTCTCTCTCTATCTGTAGTCTATCCTGTCGTCAGTATTTATCTCTTATACTCATCCTGTATGAACAGTGCTTGTATTCATATTCAAAAAAATGGCGTTTTAAGATTTACTTTTCACTTTACATAGTTACAAAAAAGTAGCAAGTAAATGGATAAAATGATAGATAAGCTGGATAAAATTGACATTTTTACATTTGAACAAAAACGGCAAATGAGAATATCCGTTAAATTTGGTCAATATTTTGTTATATTCAATTTTTCATTTTTAAAATTTCATTAAATATTAACTTTTTGTACACCCTACAGTTCAAAAGTTTTTTGTTTTTTTTTGTTAACTCTTTTTGTTGTTGTATTTTTAGTTATTTACCGCATGTTTAATTGGATTATTTAAAGTTTAATGTTTTTGCAGATTTTTTTTCCTATACTTGATTATTGTCATGTTGCACATTTGCCATCTCATCTTTGTTATCTTTGACAAAAATCAAGGAATTCTTCAACTAATATTTTTGTCAGCAATTTCTTTGACTAGATTAACACTTCTTGGGCTTTTGGTTTATGTTAAGGCTTTTGGCAGAGCAAGCTTTCCATTAGCTCTGACCAAATTCTGGTCCCATCAATTCAGTCTTTTCCTCCGTTTTTTTTTATTGCATAAACTGTTTCACAAGACGTCACATTATGGCAGTAAAATGAGTTGCGGTCTCTGTTGCATGTTGACTTAAATTTTAAAATATCATTAAAAGATATTGCTTTTAATACAGTGCTTTAGAGGTTATATTACCAAAGGATTTCCACCAGGAAACACGGGCATCTGTTTGAGGCCACAGGAAACACAGATTGTCCAAGTAAGATGCAAAGTTAATGTGTTGGGTTGCCAGATATATATTTTTGCCATAAAGCCTCTCCAAGAAAACCTCACCCATCAGTTCTGCTTAAACACGAGCCATCTGGCTCATTTATTCAGCTTATTTCCCGTTGATCTTTGGTAAACGGCCCCCAAACGCAGGTCTCTCACCTGGCTTCCACATGCAGCACGGGCCTCGGAGGGACGTTTTGTGTCATCTGTGATGGAGATGGATCTGTCTGCAGGTTTGCACAGGAGCTCGAGTGCACCAGCTGCACTCTTAACACTCGAGCGGAGACTTTAAACCCCAGGAATATCTGTCTGGAAGCGGCACGACCGTAAATCTGAGCTCGGCTTTGGCAGACGGCGCCGGTTGGCGTACGTCGAGCGAGGAGATGCTGGCATGAATGCTTAGTACTGCATGGATGTAACAACAGAATTTCTGGACGATTTGGTACAGATCTTCTTGCTCCGTGCATCCACGGCTCAATTGTGTGTAATAGATAGTGACAGCAGCGGAAACTGGGGGATGTTGAGATACGGGGATGTATATGTTTCTTGTTATCTGGGCTTCAACGCAAAGGCAGTACTTTTATGGGCCAGTGGATTGGCTGGAGTGGAAAGTGTGGCCTTGCGTGCCATTGCGTAATGACCGGAGAGGAAAGAGTGAGTCCATAATGATTGAGAACCGAACACGAGTTAAAGCAATGGCTCTCCCAAAAATGATCATTCTGCCATCATTTACTCTCCTCATGTCATTACATTCTTAGAAAAAAGGTACAAAGCTGTCCCTGGGTGGTACACCTTATATTTGTGTATCTTATTTACAGCTAAAAAGCACGTATAAGTAGTTAAAAAGTACATGTTAGCACTTAAAGTGAAGTTTAGAAAAATTTAGAAGAAAGGCTGTTTGGACCTCAATGCAGGAGGGCTCTAGACTGCATTTGTGACCAATTTTTTGAGTGTTCGAGAAATGGTGTGCATGGTCTGTGCTGCTCCAAAGCGTCTGCTTCATACAGAACGTGCTGCAGAGCCGCGGCACACTGTAGCAGGAGTCAGATTTCACTGATCACATGAAGAGAGGCGCTTTCAGCGCGAGCGCTTCGTGGGTAGAGCCTGGTTTATACTCGCTGCGTCAGCACGAACGCGAAGGTGCGCGCAGCGGACGGAGCGCAACGGAGGGTTTGGTTTTCAAACTAAAGTAAAAGACCGCTTCTTACACCAGAGAAGGGGAACGTGGGTATTGTAGAAAAAAACATGCAAGTCCTGTCAGCGACAGCCAGTTTAGTTTTACTTTTTCGTTTTGAAAAACTTGTTATCTTTGCTGTTTACCTCACGTTATGTTATGGAGGCTTTCTTTTAATCTTTTTTAATATTATTATTTATTTGATTCCTCCGTGTTTGCTAAACATTCTGTAATTTATTAGTCTGTATATAATACAGCATGTGATGTGTCCTATGCCATGCCTCGTCTTATTCGTTTTTGTTAATAAATGTTATGTAAGAGTTTGTCATTGCAGCCTACTGTTTTCTTGTAGTTGTGCTTTTTAATTAAGAATAACAATGAATCCATCTTTTGCTTTAGTCTTAAAAAGTGAAAGGTGTATAGATATAAGCAAAACAGACAATTATCTTTTCTTGTAAAACGTGACACCAAGATTGTGAAAGTGAACGCACACGAAAAGAGGAATTCCTGTTCACAATTTAAATCACAAATAATACCGATGAAAAAGAACGAGTTGAATGTTGAACACTTTCGTTACCATATAACTATATGATAAAAGTTCATCAGCATGCATTAATCAAATGTTGTAGCAAAAAAAATAAAAATGCTATGTGCTCGTGCGACCAACTGAGAAAGTGCGACCAGTGGGAAGATTGAGTCTAGAGCCCTGCCTCAATGTTTTTCTAAATATCTTTACAGGTTTTTTTTTTGGCTTTAGTCATAGTTTGTGTCCTTTGCTGAAAATATCCTTTAAGTTTAGTCTATTTTGTCATTCATTTTTATTTTATTTAAATAATCAAACTTTTTACTGTTGTTTGAAATCAGTATTTAAAAAAAAAAAAAATTATACTTTTGTTCATCATTGATGCATTAAATTGACCAAAAGTGACAGTAAAGACGTTTATAATGTTACAGAAGATTCTTGCTTTCTATTCATCAAAAAAATCCAAAAAATAAAATGTATCACTGTTTCCTAAATAAATATATAAATTGTGCAGCACAACTGTTTTCAACATTGATAATAATCAGAAATCTTTCTCGAGCAGCAAATCAGTATATTAGAATGATTTCTGAAGATCACTGAAGAGTGGAGTAATGATGCTGAAAATACAGCTGCAGATCACGGGAATAAATTAGTTTAACATTGATTCACATAGAAAACATTTTAAATCACAATATTTGACAATTTTTACTGTATTTTTAATCAAATAAATGCAGCCTTTATGAGCAGAAGAGACCCCAAAACTTTTTGACGGTGGGTGGCATATTAAAGTATACACCAAAATGTAAGAATGTAAAATTTTCTTGTAAATTGTGTAATAAAAAAAAAAAAAAAAAAAAAAAATCGGAAATTAAAATTTTCAAATAATTACCATTGTATGAAATCATTAAATTTGTCAAGATGCAGATTTTCTCTCTCGTGTCATCTCATCAATAATGAAATCAAAAGCCCTAACGCCCGCTCTCGCCTGGCTAAAAGCTGTCTGTGATAAGCGGCGGTCTGCTGTAGGTATTAATAGGCCTGTGAATGTTTCAGAAGGGGTTCGCTGGTGAGGTACGTCCCTCCTCCACTGGAATCATGATTTTGAATAGAAATATTACCAAATTAGGCACTTTGACAATATGCCGGTGATGACAGTAAAGAGAAAAGAGTGATCCAACCGCACGTGATTAACCGCTCGTATCACACAGAATCAGCTTTTGTGTTGATAAAGATGAGAAGATGGGAGTGAACTTCTTTTAACTTGAGCGGCGTGTTTTTAGAAAGCCGTTTCATGCATGAGACGCGAGCGCAAACAGTCCATGTTTACATAGAAAAAACAATGGAAAAGCAGAATAAAAAACCTGTAAAGAACTACTACTGTATGTCTATCATCTCAGGTTTGCATCATGATGGCAGTTCTGTTGTACACAACATTTATAGCTAATAATGCTTATACCTTCAATCATTTTGAATTTGAATAACCTGAACTTTTGAGTTTTATTTTTTTTATTAAGTATTGTCCTTGTGTTATTTCTGAACCTGTATAAGACAAGTTTGTACAAGATGTAGTTGTAGTTCATGCATCTTTTCTGCAAAGATATTTAATTAAGTGATTTGTTTAACATTTACATCATGTTGACAGCTTCATGTGTGCTGCACTCGGAACAGAAGCTTCTTTAATTAGAGGGTTAATAAAGAAAAGGTTACTTGACTCATGTTTTAGTTACATTTACAAGTTGACTAGTTAAATAATCGTAAAAAAAAGAGAATCGGTCAAATGTTCTGGAAAAGTTTTTTTTTTTTTTTTTTTTTTTTTTTTTAGATTTTAAAGGGGCCATCGGATGCAAAATTCACTTTACAATTTGTTTGAACATAAATGTGTGTTGGAAGGGTGTGTACACATCTATCCTATAATGATAAAAATCCACCCAGTGGTTTTTAAAATCCTCTTTCTCAAATCAGGCTGTTCTGAGACTCCTGTCAGAATGACGTAGTTCTGTACAGACCGCTCCCATGATAGTTGATTGACAAGACCGTCTTACCTTAGACCTGCCCTGAGTGAGCTGAGCGCTGTCTGCCTCCGGTGCAGGGAAGACTAGATGTCTCAGATTAAGTGATTGAGGTGTCTTGTTGTATGTAATAATGAATAAAGCAGTCGTCATTTACTCCCGACATCTGAGCCGCTGAAGACGCAGAAGATTAACGTTACTTTTGTTTTGAAGTGAATGCACCGATCCCCGATTTTTGACAGGGTAAAAAAGGTGTTTTTTACACTACCATTGAGAAATTAACTAAAGTATGTTATAGACTTTTCATTAAGACCCTAAAGAATCATATCAAATGGGCATCCGATGACCCCTTTAATTTTTGGCCATATCGCCCAGCCCTAGTCTGAAGTGGTCTTGTGCCTGTAGGACATGTGGAGCCGGACCGTGACGCTCTCGAGTGTTGCCCACCGCAGAAGGCTCCTGCGGGAGATAATGGCACTTCCTGTCAGAGGAAGTTATTAATACTCTTCGGGCAGCTGCGAGAGGAAGACGTAGCGGCTGACACCGGTGGCTTAATCTGCAGTGGAAAGCTGTGGAATGAGATCTATCTGATCCCTTATTTGGTATGGTCGCTTTTCAGCTCCGGGGGAAATGATTCAGGTTCCTTTTGATTCATGCAGAACGATTTTCCTCTTACATCACACTTTCTCATGCGCTGAGTCGTGCCAGCCGGGCGGGCGTCCGCACCCTGGATGTGTCGAGGCCTGAAGCGCATGCCGCAGTCGCACAAACCCACTTTACGAGTGAGACAGCGAGCCAAGACTGCTGCTTGAGTTTCATAAAGTACGGATGTCATAAATGCTTTGGCCTTGTACAAATCGTATAAACCCATCTGCCCATACTTATTGAGTAACTTTTGTGCAGATCAGACACAGTGGCTGGTGAATGCTGAATCAACCGCATAGAATTATTATTTTACATTTTCTTTTCTATAATTCAACATTTTATTAAAACTCTGATTTATTTTGGGTTTTTATTCATTTTGTTTGTTTAATTATTTTTTAATTGAATAAATCTGCAATCTGCATTAAATAAAATGAATCCACCCTATTTATTAACTTTTTTGCTGATCAAACCCAGTAGCTAGTGAATGCTGAATTATTTTTTATAATTCAACTTTTTTGTTCGTTTTTTTTAGTTTTGGTTTATAATTTAGCATTTATTTAATTATTTTAGTTTCTCGTTGTGAAAGTCAAGCCTTCTCGCAGATTTTCAGAAGCGGTTAGTGGATTTTCTCTTGATTTGTCGTCCTGTAAAGCGTTCGCGTCTACAAACCGAATGCTGCCGGCTGGAGTCGGTCAGATAAGTCTCTTTGCATCAGTGCTTCAGCTCTCTGATCTGACCGGGACGCTGCCTCCGGTTTCCCAGCGTGCCTCGCTGCATTAAGACACATCTTTGTCATCCGGGAGCCTGCTGTTAATCTCATTGCTTGCTGGAGGTTGAGACGGCAGCTGTCCGTGTTGCTTTTGGAGTGATGGTGAAGTGTTGATATTGCCATGGTCACGGGCCAGGCCTTCACCACAGAGCCGCCTTTGTGTTTGAGTCCCGGAGTCTGGGATCGGCTCTTTCAGATGCGTGACGTCACAAACGTGCTTCATGAATGCTTGTTTAAAACATTGCAAGCATGCAGTCCCTTTCCTCATACTTCACATGCATTACTGTGGCAGCAACAAACCTCAGTAATCAAAGGAATCAAACGTGTTTGAAGTTTAATTTGCTCGGCAAAAACTGTTGCTTTATGACAATTGATCTGAAAGTCAACTATGTATTTATATTTAAAATTTATAATTAGATTTCTCTTTAAGGTCAGCTGCGTTGATGAATTAAGTTCTAGATGGAAATTATAGAGATGGTGGGCAAAAGTGTATATATATATATATTTTTTTTTTTTTAATTTGTGTATGTAGCTTTTATTTTACATGTTTTAAATTTAAACATGCATATAAAAAATATAAATATCACATAAATAACTTTTATACACTCTTAAAAATAAAGGTGCTTAAAAGTTTCTTCACAGCGATGCCACAGAAGAACCATTTTTGGTTCCACAAAAAACCATTCAGACAAGGAACCATCTCTTTCTTACCTTTTTATAATCTGAAGACCTTCTTTCACCACAAAGAAGCTTTTGTGAAACAGAAAGGTTCTTCAGATGTTAAAGGTTCTTTATGGAACCATTTAGACAGAAAGGTTCTTCTTTGGAATCCTGAAGCACCTTTATTTTTAAGAGTGTACAATCTTTTATACAATACACACACACACACACACACGTATACATGTGTATGTATGCATTTATTGAAATTGTGCCTGATGTGGTAGTATTTAGTCATTTGTTTACTGTATCTTGCTTGAGTGGCTCTTTCTGATTAGGGTCCCTGTGGCAGGTGCTGAAGAGCGGAGCAGTTCATCTGAGTGTGATTTAACCGTGTGCTGAGAGCTTAGATCAGCTAAATCTCTTGACAAAACACTTGCTCAGAATCATTCAGAGCTTTTGTTCTGTGTGTAGTTGTTTCTGTTAATAACAAAAACTCGACGCTGCAGGGCAGGCGCTGGAGTCTGGTTTGTTTCTCTAGCCGAGTAACAGATGGGTCTTGGGAGATTTTTCTGAATGCATCCGAGAGCCCATTTATCAACATGAAAATTGAATATGTTCTTTCCTTTCGTTCTTAGACAAAACACTAACACTCTATTTTAAGAGGCCAGAAGAATGTCTGCGTAAACTCTTTCCCCACTGATCTGAGGATGCTCTTATTTCCTCATAATATTTGTTTGTCCGTGGCCTTTCCGAGTCATTTGACCTTCAGATGTGGGAGGAATCCGGCTTGGCGTGGGGAACGGGATGGTTTATTTGGGCTGATTTTAACCAGGGCCGTTAAAGCACCATAAATAATGCTTGCAATGAAAGGAATGGTTTATCAGGGGAGTTGGGTATCTTTAACTGCTGTGAGGGAAAGCCAAAATTACCCAAATGCACGAGTGATTTCAACTTTCCATTATGTTACATGTCATTCATTATACAGTTGTTTAAAATAAAAGACGTTTAACACCAAACATGTACATTTCACCCAAATTAAAGCTAGGCTATAAATCACTTGAAGGCTGTTCGTTTGCCGTCTCTTTGGATAATTGCACATAGAGAAGTGTGTATTTGTTCAAATGGTGCTGCGAATGATCATGATTGATTCAGCCTGATCTCATGTTTATACATAGGTATTAATACGTAACATTTACAAGCACAAAACGTACATTTTTGTACGTTATTACTGATGCTAAAACTTACAATTTAGATGTATTTCAACGTTTAAAAAATAAAATGGATATGTATTTTTAGCTAAACGTAAAAATATTTACGTATCTTTTATATCAAGATATTCATATCAATGCATTTCTTTTATCAATAAGCAATTTAGACCCCTTAAACTACCCCCAAACCTAAACCTACACAATATATAGCGAATATAAAAGGATATAAAATGCAATTGACCGAAATATGAAGGAAAATCACTATTTTAGTAACAATATAGCATTAAAACCGTTTTTATAGTCGCTAATCCCACTCCTACATCTAAACCTAAACATAGGGTAAACCTATCTATTAAGCTCACCAAAATCTACATTGAGACATTTTTAGTGCACAAGATATTGGTTTCAGTGCAAAAAGTTATGTTAAAATAAAATATGAATCCCTCACATAAAAATATTTTATTTTAAATGACAAAAGAATTCAGATAAATAACACTCATTCAAAAATTAAATAAAACAAAACAATAAAACATTTAATTCATTGGGATGCGCACAGAAGAGAGTGACGTGAGATTGTTGTGATCGGAAGGTCAAAGTACCGCGAGAGAGATAAGAGAGCAGACGGATCCTTATGCTTTCGAATCGCTCTCGCGCTACTTTCTCTAAACTGATCATTCTGCGCAGTCGCTTCAAGTCGAACACGCCTAATAATAACGCGACTAAACGAGACAATAACATTTAGTTTTGTCTCGTTTTGGTCAAAGAAAATTAAGAGACATTTTAGCATAATTTTTATTTTATAAACCACATTTAGTCTCGTTTTTATTCAACAATATTGCATTATACATTTAATTATAGTCATCGTCACATGACCAGCATTTACGTTGTCTCGTCTCGTTTTTGTCACGTGATAAAGGTTCGTTGACGACGATGTTTAGTCATAATTTTCGTTGACGAAAGCAACACTAGTAGCGCACAATACATACTCCTACAGCTAGTCAGCTAACGGTGTTCTGTAGCATCTGTGCTATGTTGCTAAAACTATCTTTTGTATCTAATGTAATGGGTTGTTTGCACATGACGTCATTGCTGTGGCGTGAAATGCAGCTGGAGGGCAGGAAGTAATTTTTCTCCATAGGAATCAGTAGCAGAAACTCAAGATGCCTGTGTTTTGCGTTTTATGAATGCTCAGATCGGTCAAACCAAGAAAACACAAGGAGCTTTTATCGTGTACGAAAATGTGTTCATAAGGGGGAAAAAGTCAAGAAATTGACTGAAAACGCAGGAAATGACGATAACGAAGCGATTTGTATCTGATGCATGTTTATGCAATGTCTTTTTACCGTAACGTTCGCTGACTCATACATATCTCAATGTGAATGATTAACTAGCGTGAGTGTTCATGCATGCTTTACATCACACTAAATAATACACAACCCGTCTCTCGGTAACCGAGGCAAGTTTAATCAGATACTGCTATTGTGAAACGCCAATAAAGACCGCAGCACATTTTTAGTTATGCTTTAAGCATGTTGAATCAGATGCTGCATCCTGTTCATGAGATTAACTGCTTTTGGCTCTTGTAGACCTGCGCGAGTTGATCGCAGTGAACATTTACGCTTCTCTGTTCTGACAGCATCATAGACAGCAAAGGCATAATTATACAGTCATTTAGCCCGATCTGAACCCAGCATTGCATGTCATTCACAGACGGGTGCTCCCAGAATGCATTGATTTGATTGTTGATTTTACTACCTTTTTGTTGAAGTACCAGGTTTGTGCACCATTCAGAATTTGAGAATGTCTTCCCTAAATTTGAGTTTTATTTTAATTGAGGGAGCAAAGAGGAGGCAAAATGGCAAACTTTAAATGTTGACCAGTGTGGAAGAACACTTAATAAAATGCATTATCTGTGTTGCATTTTCAGTTCCTTCAACTTCCTGTCCTTGCAATTCACCTTCCTCTCTGCTGTCGCCAGTGTTTTAGTTTTACTGTCTTTATTGAAACTACTATGATTTGTTTATTTAAAAACAATTTTTTTTACTTTTTGTATTTTAATTTTGAAGTTTTTTTGTGGTTTTTGTCATTTTTATTATTGTTTTTAATATGTCTGTTTTTATTTCTGTTTTAGTTTTATTTTAAAACAAATTAAACGAAAAGAAAACGAGAAATGTTGCTGAAATGATTCATTCATTCATTCCAGTTAACGTTTTTTAAAGCAAAATATTTATTTTTATTTTACTTAGTTTATTTTAGTTTTAGTTAATTACTTTTTAATTATATAAATTACATTAAATATAATTATCAATGAAATATTAATTCATTTATTTTAAAACATTAGGTTAAACTAAAAGAAAAAGAGAAATGTAGCTGAAAATGTTTTATTTTTCTATCCATTTATTTATCTATTTGTTTATTCCAGTTTACATTTATTTTTCAAGTAAAAAAAGTTAGTTAACTATAATAACCCTGGCCAATTTTCCAATTCACATGAATTCAGTCT
>NC_136725.1:24144202-24251702 GCF_936440315.1 Barbus barbus | reverse complement strand
ACTGACTCTTGTGCCTGGTAATTGTTTCTGTGGAAGCCTGTGTTCAACATGGAATACAAAATAATAAAGGTAATTATGCTTTTGAGTTTATAGTTCAGTTTTTCAGAATTGTGAAATAAAAAGAACCCATAAGTATTAAGTAATTCAATTTAAATAACGAATTCTAAATTACATATTCAAAAAAAAAAAAAAATTAATTAATTAATTATTATTATATATTTTTTTTTTTATAATTGTTGTGTTTTTATGTTTAGTAAATAGCAAAAGATCACGTTTAACATGGTCCTGTCAGGTTTTATAGAGCTCAACAGTGGCCGTCTGTCTTTTTTTTTATTTCAAACTAACCAAAGTTGTGCTTCCATAAAAGCATTGTAAGCCTTAGTAGATCGTTGAAGCTATTGGCACTAATGTTTTCTACAATCTGTTTAGATGCTTTTGGGAAACACATCACTGAGATGAATCACAGCATTATAAACTTTGATTTGTGTTTGTTAATAAAGACCAAGACTGTTATAAATTATTTTATATGAGAAGAAACTACTCTGTTTTCTGTTATGTGCATTTCTCTTCTGGAAATTAGTTATTCACAGAGAATTTAGCTATTAAACATGTTTTTAAAAAATACAGAAGTCAATATGATGACTTAAAAACTTCAGAGCTCATGGTAGGTCTGTCTTAAAACACCCAGCAGGATTTTTACTTGGTCATTGCTCTTTTAGTGTAATTGGGTTTTTTTTATTTTTTTTTATAATATATTTTCTGTTTTCTTTTGTTAATTTTGTTAATTTTATTTAGTTTTTTGTAAAAAAAAAAAAAAAAAAAAAAAAAAAAAACAATTGTGTACCTTTTTTTTATTTCAGTTTTTAGTTTATTTTACTACTTCAGTTTTATTCAAGTTAAACTAAATGAAAGTGAGAAATAAAATTAGTTGAAATAAAAAATAAAAACCCCTTAAATTTGAGTTAGTTTATTATTTTATTTATATTATTTATTTTATTGTTTTATTTGTAGTTTTATTTAAGTTTGATAACCGTGCTTCTGGATCCCACTTTTGCTCCGTTTTACAATAAATCTCTCTCTCTCTCTCACACACACACACACACACACACACACGCACACACACTGTGGAGAGATTGAGATGAAGCAACCGTTTCAGTTTTACCCTCTGGTTTCAGAAGGAAAGTTCAGCTGTTCTGACCTCTGGATCTCTCAGATATTCAGCCAAGATGAAGGGTTGCAGGAACGCTCAGCTTGTGCTGCTAAAGGCACTGATTTCTGGCATTTCTAATCGTTTGGAAGTGTGCAAATGCTTTGATCTGATATAAAAAAGAAAAAGCACATTTACAGGAAAACTCGACTCTAAATCATTCTCTTGAGTATCGTCCAGCCCATAATGCCAAAGTAGGTTCTGTCTTTAGGTAACATTTATGGGCTTGTAAACTTTGCTGCTTGGCTTTATATCCAAAAAATCATCAGTTCAGATTTAATTCCGTGGATCTAAATATAGATTCTCTTTACAGGCTTTAACAGAGTCACTTCCCCTCAAACGAAGCGCAACAGGAAACAGGAATGAGCTCTTTTCACTCGGACCCCTAGAGACTTCTAAGGGATTCCCTAGCAACCATCTGATCTATTTCTAGCAGCTATGAAAGAGTCTTATATCAATGCTAGGAGTTTTCCATGAATGCCAATGGCAGTAAAATCTGAGCAGGATCGGTGCGACCTCAGCACGATGAGAGTTAGGGTTTTAATCATGAAATGAATGAATCTCGTCCATCATGTCACGCTTCCTCACTCCGCTCTCTGATTTACAGCTTTTGTGGATTTGTGTGCTGAAAAATGGCAAGCGTTTGGATTCATTGCCAAGGAGGCCGGGTGAATGCGGTGTGGATGTAATCTGACTTTAGACAAGCTCTCGTTCTCTGTTTGTATTTAGGCTGGTGAGAGAAGATAAAGAGTTACAAGTAAAATACAGTTTCAGGAACGGTCATGGTTTTTATTTGATTTTTATATTGCTTCATTTTATTTAGTTTTGTTTATATTTTACATTAAATAATTGATAATGAGAAATAAAACTACAAAGTAATTGTTTTGTTGTTGTTTTGTTTATTTAACGTTTAGGTGAGAGAAGAGAGAGTCAACAAGTAATGTTTATTTTATTTTGTTTTATATTGCTTTATATTTAGTTTTGTTTATATTCTATATTTCATTATAAAATAATTAAATAAAAACTAATTTTATTTAACTACTTTTTAAAGTTTTATTTTTATTTAAAAAATTAAGTAAATTACAGTTTCAGGAAAAACAATGTTTTTTTTATTTTAATTTAATTTTATATTTTAGTTTTTATTTTGTAAAATTCTAGATTAATTAAATGTTATATTCCTTTTATTTAGCTTGTTTTTATGTAGTTTTCTCCTTTTCCCTTTGCATGTTATCTTTACTGTGACATGGCTTTCAGTCAGATTCAATCAAACCATGTATTATGTTGGACAAGTAACACTTCTTAATCTCATTTGGACCCTTTCACACGTCACCTCTGCGCTGTGGCTCCAGGGTCTTTAGAGACTTTCTTCATGAATTCGACACGCATCCTGTTGACCCGTAATTAACAGAGGCCCAGCCATGATCACAGGAAAACAAACTACAGCTGTGATTTCAAGCACTTGTGTGTCTGTTAAAACTAGAGAATCTTTTTGAAGATTGCAGTGTCTTTTCTCGCTCTCAGCTTTAGTTTAGTGCTTTATTTGCGCAACAAAAGCTGTACACTTGCATTGCCAATAGCAGTAGTGCAGATGAAAAAGTAAACAAGTAAAACAGTTTTAGGAACAATCTTTTTTTTTTTTTTTATATATATATATTTTTAATTAAATTTTATATTTCTTGTTTTTTTTCTATTTTATACATTTATATTTTTCTATATTGTTTATTTATATATTTTTCATTTTATTTTATATTTTATAGTTTTTGTTGTTTTATATTGCTTTATTTAGTTTAGTTTATTTACTCAAGTTTAAAATTGTTATTTTTATTTTATTTGTTTTTAGTTATTTTGTATTTTGTAACTATCTATTTCTGTTATTTATATTTACATTTTCATTTCATGTTGTTGTTTTATTTTTGCTGTTTTATATTGATTTATTTAATGTGTGTGTGTGTATATGTATATGTGTATATATATGTATATGTGTATATATATATGTATATATGTGTATATATATATATGTATATGTGTGTATATGTGTGTGTGTGTGTGTGTGTATGTATGTGTTTTTTTTTTTGGATTTATTATAATTTTTGCAATCAAAATATTATCAATCAACAAATTTAACATGCAAATAAATGGTAACACTAATTTTACTATTGTGTGTTTGCTATCTGATATGTCTTGGATATTACTTTTGATGCCATTAAATGTGCTATTTATGAATTGTCTACGAACAGTGGATAAAGAGAGCAATGTTTAGCTGTTCATATGATCTCAACTCGTTGCACGTAGAGTAAATCCACCTTTATCGTGCAACTCACACGAGTGGACATCATCATAAACAGATTTTCCAGAAGTGCTGTTGGTTTATTTCTATGGCACCTCACAGGTTTTCTGTAAGCCAGCGATGTTTCGGTGTCAGGTCTGGAAGTGAAAGCTCTCTGGCTTGCTTGCTTCTCCTCCGGCGTTGGAATGCTGTGTTTTGTTTGCGTTGCCATGGAAGCGGAGCTGAGACTCGTGAGGCACATTAACGAGAGCTTTAATTAACTTTCTTTCTCACATCTTGCAGTTCTGTCTTTTTAAATGTTTTTATTTAATTTTTTTCCAACCACGGAATTAAAAAAAAAAAAAAATCAAAAAGGTAGTTTTGACTTTTTTCCTCCCAATTGTTTTTGTTTTCACAGTTGCAATTTTATATATCGCGATTCTGACCCTTTTTTTTTGCAAGAAAAAAAGTCTGAATTGTGAGAGAAAGTGTCACATTTACATTATTATTTCTTCTTATCCCGTGGTGGAAATGAGATTTTCATCATTTTACTTAGGAAGCAAGGTTATTTTAATTAACTAAAACCTTACAAATATTGTCATTACTTGAAATACAAAAAACAATAAATAAAATGTGTATATGTGTGTGTGTATTTGTGTGTGTGTGTGTGTATATGTTACAAAGGCTACTATTAAAAATAACTAATAAATAAATGAAAAAAAAACTATAGACAGACATTAAAAAACAAAATCTAATAGAAAAAACATGACCTAAAATGATTAATTAAAACTAAAATATAAAAAAGTAATTCAGGCTATTAATAAAAACTGTGAAGGTACCACAATGATACTGAAATAACGCTGTCAGGAAGCACTCATGCTTTCACTCTCAAATATTTCTGCGCTTCTATGCATTAGTACTTTTATTGTGTAATATAGTCTGTGTGTGACGTAATAGATGTATTTTAGGAACACAGCGTCTCCAAGTTCCAGCAAAACACCTGGTTTGTCCCGAAACGCTCCGGGAATGTTTGACACGGATCGCACAGCGAGAGAAATCTCCCAGATCCATATAAGGCTTTTAAAGAGACGTCAAAGCACCTTTAACAAGCGCCGTGACTCCACGTCTGAAAAATGTGCCGTCCACAACCTCCTTCATTCATCAGCATTTCAATCGGCCCTTTGGGGAAAAAACCCCCGCTGGTTTGCTTCAGAAGTCAGTGAACTTTACCCAATGAGTGTGGTCTCAATACGCTGACAGCAAAATCGTGTTACTACATTTTCAACTCCTGATAAAGATTAATGGAGGAAAAGCAGCCGTTCCGCTACGTTTAACATTCAAATATTATCTTTGCACAGTTGAAAGAGGAATCTTAACCTTAGTTGGTGCTGCTTGCTAAGACAAGGGTCTCTGTTCTTCACAAAATGTACAAATCTGGATATCAAAATTGAGCATTATTACCAGAAATAACTGGGCTTGTGGTTTGGGGCGATTCAAAGCAGAATTTAATGAGTTTAAGTCATTTAACGCAGCTGGCTGAAGGTTTGTGGTGATCGTATCTGTGCCGAACACACATGTAGATCCACACCTGCACAAGCAGTCAGTCAATGCTGCATTTTTAATTTAGATCGCTTTTGTTAATCGTTTAAAGAGGAATGGAAACTTCCCTTCGGCTTTGTTTTGACAGCACCAGCATGCATCTGGACCGACGGATGAGGTTTTGACGTATGGTCGGCCAAACACGCTTCACGGAGAGCGGTTAATGATGATCCGGGGGTTTATCATCATCTCTATGGGGAATTTCACCTAATTTGATTTGCGTTTGAGCAATCAAAGTAATTGTGTAATTGAGTAACTGTGAAAGTCGCAATTACTTTTTTCCTCTCAATTCTGACTTTTCTTCATCAGAATTACAAGAAAAATGTCTTGACTTGTAAGAGAAAAATAACAAGCAGTGTCAGTTTAGTTAGCTAAAACGAAAACAATAAAATATTTTCATTACTTGGAAAAAAAACCCCCCATTAAATTAAAAATAAAGGTAACAAAATGTGCGTGTGCGTGCGTAAAAAAAAATATATATATATATATATATTTTTTTTTTTTGGTTTAATATAACTCGTGTCCAGATGACAGCATGTGGTGTTTTTTTTATTTTTCTTTATCAATTACTCTGAACTGCTTCTCTGTAATTATTTGTACCACCATACTTATAATTTTTCACATGGCTGGTGTTTTTCTCCAGCAGTAAACAGCGTTACTTGCGGTTCTCTCATTATAGACTTCATTTCTGCCTCCTTTTTGGTTTAAATTGAGAAGCAACGAGTTTTAGTGGGTTAGATGAAGTTTAGATGAAGGCCTGTAAATGTCACAACAGTCTGCTGGTTGCTGGGTTTGCTGGGCTGTTTTGTGGATGTTGTGTCATTGTGCTGCCAGCCTGGTTCTCTGATAAGCGTGTGTGTGTGTGTGTGTGTGTGTGTGTGTGTGTGATGTGGCCCATGATACCCTCAGATGGCTATAAAAGGAGATGGGCCGCAGAGCTTTAGTGTCGTAGCGGAGCAACCGTTCATTAGCGTTTACTGGACCGCGTTAAACCAGCGTCTCTGCGCTGCCAAGAGGGCAAATATCTCATCTGTTCGGCTTTCTAGAGCTGCTCATCTGCCAAACACATGTGACGAGGAGCGTTCGGCTTTACTTTATACCAAACAAAGAAGATTTGTCCTGTTTGTTTCGTAATGAGGTCAGCATGACATCAGAATAGACCTGTTTACTTTCATTCTGGTGCTCAGTGTGAATGAATCTGTGCACGTCATTCTTAATCTTTCATCAAAATGTACTGCCCACCTTGCACAGCTGTCACACATGATTTGTTTTATCAATATGTAATATAATGAAATGTTTAAAAAGATATATATATATATATATATATATATATATATATATATATATATTTTTTTTTTTTTGCCAACAAAAATATTACCTAAAAAGCCACAGCAGAATTGTTGTGCGTCTCCGAGCAACACAGAGGTGTTTAGTTTCTGAATGAATCTGTGTTTTGTCAATGATTCAAAGAGAGAGCTGTTTACTGAATTCCTGAATGAATCAGCCGTTTGAACGAATCGAATGAAGACCTTTACTGCCATCTGCTGGTAGTTGTAGTTTCTTAAGAGTATCATTTCATTAAAAAAATAAAAACCTAAAAAAAAAAAAAAAAGGGTTAGTTCACCAAAAATAAATAAATTGTCATTTACTCCCCCTCATGTTGTTTCAAACCTGAATGACGTACTACCTTTGCACAACTTATTATATTATGTATTATTATTATTATTATTATTATGGTATTATGAAGACTGTTGGTAACTAAGCTGATCTGGTCACCAGTGACTTTCATTGCATGAACCAAAAATACTAAAATTACTCAAATGTTTCTCAAATTCTCAAAATCTTTTATGTTCCAAACTTTATGTAAGGCCGTTGTAGCCCGAACATTTAACACAATAATAGCTTTAAATGATCTTTTGGCGGTATTTTCACAGCCACATTTAGTTTGCGATTAATCAGATTAATTAATCGCAGCACCCTTTTAATTAGATTAAAAATGTTAATCTACTGACAGCCCTGGTTTATTTTTTTATTTAATTTATTTCCTCATAGAATGTTTATAATATGTGACCTTGGACCACAAAACCAGTCATAAGGGTCAATTTTTCAAAATTGATATTTATGCATAAAGGGTGCAAAAAAAATCTAAATATTGAGAAAATCTCCTTTTAAAGTTGTTCAAATGAAGTTCTTAGCAATGCATATTACTAATCAAAAATGAAGTTTTGATATATTTACGGTAGGAAATTTACTAAATATCTTCATGGAACATGATCTTAATATCCTAATGATTTTTGTCATAAAAGAGAAATGTATAATTTTGATCCATACAATGTATTGTTGTCTATTGCTACAAATATACCGGTGTTACTCATGACTGCTTCTGTGCTCCAGGGACAGACATATGCTCACATTATGTAAGTAAAATGTCTTATTTCTCTTGGTTTAAGTGTGAAAATATGGATATGGAAAAGTTCCTCCGGTCACACATCATAACTCAGCATAGTCCATAAAAAGCCCAAACTTGTTAATCTTTCATTTTGAAAATGTTGCTAGAAATATGGCTGATGAAAGCATTTGAAGGCAAGCTGTGAGGTGTTCTCCTCTGCGGTGGGATTTGATCCTTGTTGCCTTCAGCTTTATGAGGCTCAGGTTTAGTTTATGATATTAATAAGAGCAAAGACTGCTGGGCCTGCTGCTAATGCGAAGCGTCTTTCGCGCACGAGTCTGAAGCTTCAGGAGGCGTTTAGCGTGTTCCTCAGCTGTGGGACCTCGTCATGTTCCTGTGTCATTGACCTAATGACTCCGATAAGTGTGTGTGACCCCCGTCAGACTCCCAGAGGTGCTCTCGGAGATTTGTAGGCCGGAAGGTGAAGTTGTGACCCCTAGTTTTGCAGTTCCTGCTGCTTAAATAAATCCCTTCTGAACTGAAGATTCAACATGAGAGAATTTGACTTCTGTTATAGTCACACTTTGACTCATTCAGATAAAAATATGGAAAATGTCACACAAATCCACTTCCACCAGTTTCTGATTGGTCAAATCCTGCTTATATGTAAAATAAATTTAAAAAAGAAATGCATTTAAAAATATTGAAAATGTGCCCAATTTATAATAAACATTTTTCCATCCAATTTCGAGTATACTGTGTAAATCACACTTTGACTCTGTCTTTTAAAGAACTAAAATCACTAACTTTTAAATCACTATTAGAAAATTTCACATAAATATGCTTGTCCTCCATGTTGCTCTCAAATCATGGGAACAGGCAAAACTTGATTGTTCTGGCAGGCTGAAGTGCTTCTGTCATCAGTCGGTTGTTGTAGAGGTTTGGTCGGGTGCTAATCTAGTATGTTAGATGAGTTAGTTGCCTAGCAGATGTGAAGAGAAGAGAAGCACAGCAGTGCTGAATGACTGCTATTCATCATGCATGGTTGCGTAATGCCTCGCATGCACACCTGTAAATGAGAAATGAGTGCTGCTTGTTCAGACACATCAAGAGCACACAGGCTCCATGACAGTTCACTTCATATCAGTCCTTTATAGTACACAAGGTTAGAAATAGTGTGGCCCAAATAACAGCATGGAAATATTGGCCACTATGATTATTCCTATGATTATTCATTCTTTCATTGTTTAATTTTTTTTTATTATTTTATTTTCTGGATTCTTTTTAATTTAATTTTCTTTTTTCTGTTTTAAAGATGTATTAATTTATTTAGATTGAGTCCCTCCCCCAGATTAAATTTTTCTGGAATCTTTTCCCCTCTTTGAACTTTTCTAGATTTTTTTTTTTTTTACCCTTTTTGATTTTTTTTTAAGATTGATTTGATTTATTTAATTTTATTTTATTTTTTTTAGCTTTAATTTGTCTTGATTCAGTTTTAATTTTTAAATTAAATTTTTGTGATCAAAAAGTGTCTAATTACTTAATTAAATTTTTAGGGGCCCTATAAAATCTGTGGACGGGTTATTGCTGACAGGATGGCACATTCGAGAAGGGAAAAGCAAAAAAATCATGATATCTATCAGAAACGCTGTTAAAAACGTTAGCATTTAACTCTAGTACACAGATCTGTAGAACAAGTAGGTTACAGAATGAAATGAGATGGTCCACGCAAACACCAGCCATGAAGAAGTCTATGCTATTTCATTCAGTGTAGTAATTAAATTTATTTACAAAGTCTTGCTAAAAACATTCATATGAGCACTAGACAAAGTTATCATCTATATAGCAATGATTAATGAAAACTGAGTAATATGTATTTTTGCATGATCAATAAACTGTTCTGTGCTGTTCTATTTCAAATTCCATAACATTTACTGTAAAAACTGCCAATTTCTTTAACCTGATGTAATGTTAATATACCAACATACTGAAGTACTGAAATCTGTACTGAGTGTGTGTGTGTGTGTATATATATATATATATATAGCAATTCTTAACCCCAGACTAATTTTGAAACCCTGGTTATGGCCGTGTTTGTGTGTGTATCTGATGATAGTTTGGGGAAGTGACTCTGGAGAGGAATGATCTCAGGTGTTGGATGTGTGTAGCTGGAGTATGTGGTGACCCAGGTGTTCCCTGTAAACTCTGACCTCAGATCAGTGTAATGTGTGCAAGCGGATCGAGGAAGGGATGACGCACGTCTCTGGCTCTGTTTGTTGGGATGGTCATGCTTTGATGGCAGCAGATGGATGTTTGAAACACTGTCACTCATGATTAGAGTTCAGATCCAGCTTAATTGATGTGATCAGCTTTTAATGAGGAAAGTGTGCTGCGAGTTTACAATCTGTCGTAACCGCGTCTATCTCACAATTTGTTTTCCATTATGGCAAAGTCCAGTGTGTTTGAGGTGAATTAGATTTTCTATGATGGAACTTCCACTGTTTATGATCCAACTGATACCTGATTAAATGTAGTCCTTCCCTTTATCTGTTCTTTACCTTTTTCTTTTTCTAAATTTGTATAATTTTTTTTATTTTTGCTATGATGGATATATTTTATTTAATAGTTTTTTTTTTTTTTAAATATATATTTTGGTCCATTTGAATAACCTGTTTCTTGCTATAAAAATAGCCATGGTAGCTGGAGTGACATGAAGATACAAACAACACTTCTTGTGACTTGGATATCTTGGATATTTTGCTGTACAGTAGTTGCAGTGCATTCTGGGATGGTCTGTAAAGAATACTCATGTGGCCTTTTGTAACAAAGTCTTCATCCACAGAAGCTGTTTGGTTTCAGTCTCCTTTGTGTAAATCATCTGAGTAAAGACTTTCCTTCCCGTGCTGTAGTTATCTGGGAAGGTATCGGGTTGTTTATTAGTCCAGACAAGATCTGAAGCCAGTACTAACAAGAGCGAGGCTGGTTTCTAATAGGCCGTCAGGTCTGATCTGATAAGATGAACAGATGAGCTCCAGCAGCAGATTTAAAGCTCTAATAAATCACGGGCCCTCCAGATGGGCGCTTGTCTCCTGAAGCTAGTATTTCATCAGCGTCTCGTCGCACTCCGGCATCAAAGCATATGTATCATTTCACTGACTCGCCTCAGTTTGGGCCTGAGAGGTCAAAGGTCAGCCGGCCATTCTTTGATCTTCAGCTTCTGTGGAGGGTTTGATTTTTGAAGGCCGGATGTTTTTACTGTATCATCATCTGTTGAGCACAGATCGAGATTTGTTTTACATGTATCCCATTTTGACATCAAAGTGAGTGGTGTACAGTAGGATGTGTGCTGCATCGTGTTCTTATTGTTAAATAAAACTATTTTTAAATAAAGCTGAATTAAAATGAAAACTAAATTCTAATAGAAATGGAAACAGCTAATAAAAATGACAGCACGTAACAAAATAACCGAAACTTAAATGAAAATTTAAATATAAATATTTAATTAAAAGATTTGAAAGGACTTAAACTTAAAAATAAAAAAGAATGTCTTGTCAATTAACAGAAGTAAAATAAGTTTGTAGTTGTATAAATAGTAGTTTTGTTAAATTGAAAAAAAAAAAAAATCACAGCTAAATAGAAATATTTAAAAATAACTCAAACTTAACCTGAAAGTTAAATGAAAATATAAAAATATTAGTAGACACTATAAACAATAGATTAAAAGACTAAAGACTTCAGAAAACTTAAATAAAAAAATGATGGCTTGGCAATTAACAGAACTAAGATTGAAAGTAAAAACTGCAGCTTAATATAAATATTTAAAAACTGAAAATATAACAATATATTGAAGCATTACTAAATACTATAATAATGTGTAAATAATATAAAAATAACATTGTGTCAGACACCAAAACATGATAAACGTATTTGAGGTCTTTAACTCGCTGGATTTGAGTGAGCAGTGGAAGTCTTTAGTCGCTGATATCTGCTCTAGCTCTGCTTGGCGTGTAAGAGTTCATGATCATCTTGTTTCTGAATGAATCTGCTTCACAGAGCCTCTCTAAATGATTGACTGGGGAGTCAGATTGAGATCACTGGAAGGGATGATTGTCAGTGAATCTGATGTGTGTTGCTGCATATGAAGACAGCAGCGGTCATGTGCGTCTCGTAACTGTGTGTGTTTGTGTTTGCAGCTGACCGATGGAGGAAAGGCAGCGAAAGCCAAGATCAGCGTCGGAGACGTTGTGCTGTCTATCGATGGCATCGCCACGGGGGGAATGACACACCTGGAAGCCCAGAATAAAATCAAAGCCTGTACGGGAAACCTGAACCTCTCGCTGCTGAGGTAAAACACACACACACACACACACACACACACACAACACCTTCAATAGCTTGACTCGTGGCACCCAGAATTACCCAGTTTGATTTGGACCTGCAGATATAAATATATTTTCCATTGTTTTTCCAATACAGGTGAATTGTAGTATCACCAATTTGTGATTAACACTGGAATATTCTTGTGCACATAAGCGGACAAACGTATGTTTAAAAAAAAAAAGAAGTTTTTGCAATTGTCTCCTGCTCACCAAGGCTGCATTTATTTGTGAAAATTGTGAAATATTATTACGGTGTAAAACAGCTGTTTCTATGTGAATGTTAAACTGTAATGTATTTCTGTGATCTGCAGCTGTATTTTCAGCATCATTACTCCAGTCTTCAGTGTCACATGATCTTCAGAAATCATAATAATATACTGATTTACTGCTCAACAAACATTTCTGATTATTATCAATGTTGAACACAGTTGTGCTGCTCAATATTTTTGTGGAAACTGAGATGCACTATATTTAATAGAAAAATAAATTAATACTTTTATTCTTCACGGATGCATCAAATTTATCAAAATTGACAGTAAAGACATTTATAATGTTACAAAAGATTTCTATTTCAAATAAAAGCTGATCTTTTGAACTTTCTATTCATCTGTGAATCATGAAAAACATCAGTTTCCACAGAAATATTGAGCAGCACAACTGTTCAACATTGATAATAATCAGAAATGTTTGTTGATCAGTAAATCAGTATATTATTATGATTTCTGAAGATCACGTGACACTGAAGACTGCAGTAATGATGCTGAAAATACACAGAAATATATTACAGTTCAACAGATATTCACATAGAAAAGAGATATTTTAAATATATGTTTATAAATTTAAAAATATTTTTTTTATTACATTTAAATATTTTTTTAAATTGTAATAATATTTAAAATTTGTACTGTATTTGTGATCAAATAAATAGAGCTTTGGTGAGCAGAAGAGACTTCTTTCAAACACATTAAAACAGTCAGTCTAAAATTGCTGAATTACTATTACAGCAACATTAACTCTTCATTTACTCTCACGCATGTTATTCTAGACCTTTTTTAATCTTTAAGATCATTTACATTCATGCATTCCAGCAGGTGCTTTTATCCAAAGCGTCTTGTGTTGCTTTCACAATATGAATTTTTAATATCAGTTCTTGCATCTGTTCATTGCAAAATCTAAGATGAAAGTGAATATAAATGCAATCAAGCTCCCAAAAGGTCAAAATCAGTAAATTGCAATTTACTAGGGATATTCCACCTGAAAATGTCAATTCGGTAATCATTTGCTTTTCTTCTATTTCTTTCTTCGTTATTTTTGAAGAAAGCTGTTAACCAAACAGTTTCAGGTTCCATTGACTTCTGTTGTATTTTTGTACATACTATGGAAGTCAATGGAACTTTAAACTGTATTGTTACCAACTTTCTTCAAAATATAAGTTTTTTATGATCCACAAATTGAGAACGAAAGACGACTGCATGACAATAGTCCATGATATTTTTATGATGCTTTTTTGTCATTTTTGGAGCTGGGCAGTGTGTCTCCTTATTTTCATTGTTCAGGATCTCTGCCGTCTTAATTCTGCCCTTCACAGATTAAGGCCTTAAAAAGGTCTTAAATCAGAGCAGAACGTCTTAAATTCATGGCATTAAATGTTACATGCTCTGCAAGAAATGAATGTCGCCTTCAGTATTTTTGTCTTGTTTCCCATTACAAACATCTAAACATCCTTAAATCAAGACACATTTACTAGAGATGCAAAATGAAGATATCTATTTCTGAGAAATTGAACAAAATTGAGTTGAAAACAGGAACAGGTATCTGTCCGTGAGGTGTGAGAACTTGTTTTCACTTCAAATTAAGTTTTTCTTTTTGTAAAATAAATTTTAATAATAAAGATCTGTTGGAATTTGTATTTTCATTTTCAACAAATTATGCTCTTTAAATTTTCTTTCTTAAAGCCGTCATAAATCCTGCAAAAACGGTTGTAAGAGTAGATTTCCTTATATAATTAATAAATGCTCATTTTTGGGTGATTTACTCTCCTAAATGTCTGCTGATGTGTCGGCTCGAGGCAGATGAATTAAAGAGGATGTAGGTTTGGTTTTTAAGGTGTAGTTGAAGCTGGTCTCGCAGCGCAGCTCATATTCTGGAGTTATGGGCTCTTTAGGAAAGAGAGATTGTGCAAGAGCTCTGGAATCTCCCATTAAAGTCTTTTAGTGGCGTTTTCATAGCTGTTGAACATTTGTCAGTGAATCTGCAAAGGCCATCAAACAGCACTTCAGCTTTACTATTAAGATAGCATGGCATTAGGAAGAGCAACGTTTGCTCAGAGATCCCAGAGAGCCGTTTGAACCCAAACCACCCAGAATACCGCGGTACAGGCCTCACTGTCTGAGCACGTCTCTACGGGTTCCTCAAACAGTCATTTGAGGTTTGACTGAGGTATTGCTGATGTCAAACCTGTTTTACATCACACATTTGGTTATTCTGATCTCAATTGCTTTACTGTACTTGTTTGGCCGTTAATGAAGTTGGATTAGTTGTGTTTGTACTTGTTCATTTATAGATGTGTGGGTTTTTTTAAATGAGCGAGTTACTCAAATTATTTTGTAACCATTTGCTGTCCATCATATTGTTCCAAACCTTCTGTACAAGATTTGGATCAAATTAATTCTTTATTTTAAAATGAAAAGAGATTGGCATGGAGTACTTTCCATAAGATCACCTCTCAATGCAAATCAAACCAGCTATTAGGTTAACTGAAATAAAACCATGCCAATCTCTAGGTATGGTGAAGGCTATGTGATGATGTGGGGCTATTTTAATTCCAAAAGCCAAGGGAACTTTATCAGGATGCATAGTATCCTGGATCCATGAAGTAACTGTAGGGCTGTATACCTTGGAGAACCTGGCGATACGATACATACCTCGATACACAGGTCACGATTCGATACGTACCTCGATACAGAGCTGTCTCGATACGATTTGATACAATGTGACACGATTCGATACGATTCAATAAAAATACATGGGCCAGAGCCAATTAGTTAATGAGGAACACATTTACTCAACAAACAGAACTCTGCATTTTTCTTCAATTTAATGAAGACAAAAGTGCATTATAACAGGGCATTTTGCTTAAATATTTGCAACTTTAAGTGCTCTGATTAATTGTACACAAATTGTATTAATCTGGAAATTACCACAAGTCAACATTTAACTTTCCAAGGGTACAGTCTGAGCTCACACAAGCACAAAATCTTCTTCTTATTCTTAACTTCTTATTAAATCTTCTTATAATTCTTTTTTGTGACACCATGTACTGCCATAACATATTTCACTATGAAATCACTTAAAGGTGCCATAGAATGCATTGATACAGTATTTTAAATTGTTCTCTGATATCTACACAGAAGGTATGTGGCTTAGGTAAGGGCAACAAATCTCCAGAAACGATTTTACATGTCCATTTACAACCCTAGGATTTCTCCCTAGAATGAAACGGTCTGTTATTGGCTTATTTGGCAGCGTCATGAATAATAATGAGCTCTGCTCTGATTGGCTGTTTCACAGTGCTGCTCAATGTTGAGCTCTGCTCTGATTGGCTGTTTCACAGTACGGCTCATCAGCAAGAAGGAAGCACAGGGAGGAAAATATATATTTAAATACTTTCTCTCGCAGTTATATCGTCGGGTAATTATACTGTATATAAAACGCAGGCATCAGGGCCGTTATTAATATGCGAGGCATTGAAACTGCTTTTGAACGATCCATCGATCGCGTTATAGTTCACTTTCAAGAGACGCGATCACACAAACTATGTTTACATTATGGAGCAACAGTACTTACCACACATTTCACAAGATCAGATGCTTGTCAGTGGTGCTCAGGATCTGTAAGTCATTCGCCATCATCCTCATCTCTCCTTACTGAGAGTGAAATCTTATGTACTGTCACAGGCTACCGCTAGCAAGGAGCTAACCATGTCCCTTTAGTGGCTCGCGTTATTTGCTTTCTGTGCCTTTCTGAATACAGACACCAACCCATCCCTGCACTTCACACCCCCTGCACGGCCTGGAACATAACATTTATTGTGTTATTTTCGCTGTTGTCCGCGCTTGTTTATTTACAATACCTGCAGAGCTTCTGATGGTTCGGCCGGCTTAGAATAAGGACGGGTTTATGCAAATGTTGGGGGCGTAGTGATCCGTGTTGCGTCACAGTCGGTGTTATGTTCTGATTCGCCTGTTTTTCAGTGGTCTTTTTTAATCACGAGATTTACATATGAAGGAGGAAACTATGGTGTTTGAGGCTCACTGTATGTCATTTCCATGTACAGAACTGTTATTATTTAAATATGCCAGGGTAAAGACAGTTTTTCATTCTATGGCACCTTTAAATGCTACATCTTGCTTTAACATTTTCCATGAGTTTTTTTAAACTCGTGGGCGCCGCTGCGCCCCCTAATGGCTGGGCGGAGTATTGATACTAAGGGCTAGAATATCGATACTGTATCTTTTTTTTATTATATCGGTATGTATCTAAGAATCGATATTTTGAGCACACCCCTAAGTAACTGGCCTTTAAAAATAAACATCTGCCTGCCTCTATGGGAATTTAACATAGGGGTGCCCAAACTTATGCACCCTGTATTTTAAGGAAGAACATTTATTTATTTACGATACAATATTCATTCACAAAGAAAATTGGTGTCCTTAAAGGTTGGATTTTTCCTAATTTTTTTAATTAAGGCATTAAGTTCAATTTCCAAAAGATGATTTTTTTTTAAGTGTAAATTTTATTTATTTTTTTTGCGGGAAATTAATCGTTAAGATTAATCGATTAATCAAAAAAATTAGTCGATAGATTAATCGAAATAAAAATCGTCGTTAGTGGCAGCCCTAATCATTATACTACTAAATATATTTATTCTTATTTTTATTAGTAGTAGTATTGTTCATGTATTTTTTATTTTAATGTCTATTTTAAAATTTTGGTAAATTGTTTACAATTAGTAATTATGTTTGGGAAACTTTTGCAATTGTTTTAGACTTTTGCTTTGGAAAAGTTTAAGAACAGATGAAGTGTATCGCTAGCTCTTGAAGTGCATGTAGAGAATGGACTTCATTTGAAGCTGAGATTCCTGCTCCTGACTCTGAGACGTCGTTCCTCATTCCTGTGCTGAAAGTGTAGCGTGTGTGTGTGAAGGGGAATCGTTAAAACAGAACAAAGTTGGTTTTTCAGAGCTTTATGAGACACAGGAGAACCGCTGCCTGTATCTAACGCACATCCGGTTTCCATGATTCCAGAGCGACGGCTCAGTGTTATTAACCCTGCAAGCTTGGAGTTTAGTCAACATCAAATACATTTGCAGTCTGTGAAACAGCAATAACTACATGTACTGATGGATCGCTCACAATTAGACCAGAAATGTGTGTTAAAGTGTAAAGAGTTGATGTTGTGTTGACTTTAATCACGCTTGAATCACGTGTTTGTTCAGGAACAGCAGATTTAGAAAAACAGAAAATATCACTGTTCATAAATAAAAGATGGTCACACACTCCTGACAGTTTCTGCTTTAACTCTCCGTGAATGTCAACTATATAATCATATATATAATTAACACACACTAACAGATCACTTTACTTAACTCATTTTATGAGGTGATTCTGTAACCACAAAACCCTCCTGTTTTGGCAGGAATGATCATTATTTTGAGGTTTTTATTTGATTTGATTAGATTTTTCCCCTGAAAGGTTCTGCTTGAACTATATAATCGTTCCATTAGCACATGCTAACAAATAATTGTAATAACCTGATTTTAGGAGGTGACCCTCCTGTTTTGGCCGGATAAGAGTTATTCTCCAGCTGAAGGCTTGAATCTGATCCGTTTGCTCCAGTGTTATGCAGTAAAATAATGCAGGATGAATGCGTGCTGATGCCCTCCGGTCTGTTTGTGTGCTGCGCTCATCACTAAGCGTCCTACGCAGTGTTCTCTGTTTAGGGGAGATTTCGGACGTGTCAGGAGGCTCTTTAACGCTACAGTCCAGATTATTCTTGTGAATATTGTTCTTGAGCAGGAGCACGGCCGCTCAAATCTCTGAGCTGAAACGCAGATATCGCGGCTCTCTCTGGTGCTGCTTGGCTCTCTATTTTGGAGCGATCTGGAAAACTCTGCATGAAGCGATATTTGATGTTTCCATCTCAAACCTGTTCATGTCCCTGTTGAGCTGACACTCTGCTGTTTTCATCAGCTGTTTGCTCGTGTGTTTTTCCCTCTTCCACACACTCTTTCTGCTCACGTCTCGCAGAATCACTCCTGACCAGATTAGCTTTAGAGATTGAGCAATATTGTTTTTTTTTTTTTATGATTTTTCATTATTTTGAGGTATCCATTGAGTTTGTTATACTATTAGCTACTAACAAAAACCGGTGCTCTATTAAGATGACATCAAAATCGAACTGATCCAAGTTATTTTTATTTTTTATTTTGCCACACTATTAATAGTTACTAACAAAAACAATGATGCTGTATTATGATGACATTAAAACTGAACTGATAAATTCAAAAGTTTCCATCAAATATATATATTTAAAATTGTATATTAAATGTGGCAGGTGTATTTATCGTGGCTTTATTTGTATCACAATGCAGCAATAAAAAATATATATATTTATAGACGCCTCAAAACGGTCACAACAAAGTTTTAACACTGATTTGTTGTTGATTTTATATTTATGCAAAGTGTGACTAATGTGCCATAATTATTTTTTAATTTATAAAATATAACTAAAATCAAGCTGTGAGTATCGATAAAAACAAGTCAAATGATTACCGTACCGAGTCTCACTCATATTCCAGTCGGGCTCACTTTACAGCCTATTCTTAAACTACCGTACATCTGTCACTCACAGCTTCAAAACACTTCATCCTTTAGAATCTGCTAAATGACTAGAAGTAAAAGAATCATCATTTATCATTTCATTGTGTTATATATGATGTTTTTATTTGCGGCTCTATTTCCATTGGATCCCGCTGGAGCTGATAATGAATCTCTTGAAATATCATTTGGTGTATATTAGTTGTGGTTCAGCTCTGCGCGCTGTGGACTCTGAAAGGAAAAGTCATTTTCCCTGCATAGCTTTCGTGTGTCAGAGGATGGAAACGCAGGTATTTGCCATCAGAGCTTTAGAAGCACAATAACAGCTCTCTTATTCATCTTCCTCCTCAGGATCGGCCAAACATCTGTTTGTGTGTGATATGAGCAGACTTGTTGCGAGTTTCAGGTCGTAGTCAAACTCCCGCTGTGCTCACAGGTTTGATTAGAGCTGTGAACTAGATTTTATTTTATTAAAACCAGTCATTTCAATACATTTTTTCTATTTGACATTTACTGTTTAAATAATTTATTTATTTGATTGTATTTGACATTTTCTATTTTGTTTAGTTTTAAATATATATATATATATATGTATATGTGTATATGTGTGTGTGTCAGTGCTGTCAAACAATTTATCGCGATTAATCGCATCCAAAAAAGTTTGTTTACATAATGTGTGTACGGTGTGTATATATTTTTTATTTATAAATACGCACACATGCATGTATATATTAAAGAAAAATGTTACGTTTATATAAATATATTTCTATATGATAGTTTATATGAATATAAATATACACGTAAATACATGTAAATATTTTTAAAATATAGGGTGTATGTGTGTCTTTTATATACCTAATAAATATACACTGTACACACACATTATGTAAACAAAAACTTCTATTTTGGATGACAGCACTAATTGTTTTGAGAGAGAGAGAGAGAGATATATGTATCAAATTAAATACAAATACATGATAAATGTAATAAATTTTATAGTATTTGTTGTATTTTAATTCTTTGCTCATTTTTATTAGTATTTTATTTAGTAGGTTTAGGGTTAGATTAAGACTGTATATTTCTATCTTCATATAACAAGTGAAAACAAATTAACTGTATTGTAGGTTTTACCTAAATTGTGAAGTTTGTGTGTGTGCATATTTTTAGAGTATTTTATTAAATATTATATTTTTATTTACTGTTTTTAATTTTATTTCTTTCACATTTTGTAATGTAATTTTACGTGTTCATTTTATTTTTGCCTGATAATTCTTCACATAAAAGCACACGAGCTATATTGTAGGTTGTATATACATTAAGTGTGTGTGTGTGGAGAGTCTCTGTAAGCGGTGACTGATGCTGTGCAGAAAACAACAGCGTCTCAGTTTCAAGTCATGCGTCTGACTGTTGATTTTGGCTCACGTGGAGATATTTTTTTCCACCTCCGCTGTGTTTCCTGGAGCGTCCTGTTAGCTTGTGATGTGTGTGTTTGTCATTTCTCCTGTTGCAGCTAATCATACGGAAACTGTGGTTATTTGTGCTGTTTGGTTTGGTGACGTTAGTTTTGCAGAAATAACACATTCAGCTTTCATAGATGAGACGCTTACTTTCTCTAACCGCATATGAACGGTAACTTAATTTGTGTAGTAATCAGTCACCCTGCTGGATCTTTATTGGACCTAATCTGCCTTGAAACGCACATATTAGTGAAAAGGAAGCAATTGTTAGCGTCACACTTCTCGAAGAGCATGTGTTGATGGTGAGTCACAGGCCGTTGTGTGTGTTCAGCATGATGAAGCGTGTCTCTGAGTTCATGGTGATTTTGATGTGGACGCTGCGTATTAAGTGTTTCACTGCAGCTGTCCAGTGTGTACACACAGCGGTCTGAAGACTGACCACGCTCTCAAAACACACTCATTCTGGCCGTCAGAAGTTCATCGTGACTCCAGTGTCCCATTGGCTTGTGTTGTGACTTTCATTGCATGCTGAAATCCCAGTTAATCATGTATAATCACTATAAATATTCTACACTGTTTCAAAAGTAGAGCCTCAAGACTTTGTGTTTTATTGAAGGCAAATATTTTAGTGTTTCACAACCCTTTACACTCTCTGGAACACTGTTTGCCTTTGTTCCCTTCATTTTTAATTTACTTCATTTCATTTTTAATTTCATTTATGTTTTTGTAATGTTATTTTGTGCACCCTTATGGACATTTTTGTCCATTTTAGTTTTTGTTTTGTTTTGCCCGTGTTAATGCTAACTGCATAAATTTTGGCTCAGGTGTGTATTTTTATTGGAATTTTAATATTCCACCCTCATTTCCTTTAATAAATCTGTTACACTAGGTACAAAAAAGTGAAACACTCAGAACCGTTTGGACAAAAATGTCCTCATTGAAACCCATTAAAACTACTATTTTTAATCGCAGTGCCGTTTAACTGTAAAATGATGCAATTTTTGTTAATAGGCTTTCATTCTGTTGACAAGGCTTCAAAATTTAATTTTTTTTACTATTTTTTTTACCAGGTGGTGCCCTTTTTTTCAGGTTTGGTCTATAAAGCAAATACTCTTTATTCCTGTTTTCTGCTTCTGCATATTATAGAGCCAATTGGATAAATAATGCAGCTGTAATTGTGTGGGTGTGTTGGTATGGATGTCGGAGTGTGGTTTGTATGTGTGTCATAAAAAAAATTGTGTATGTGTGTTCTTGTAAAATTTGAGAGAGAGAAACTCTACTGCAAATCACAAATCCAAGCACTGTGTGCACCAGCGGAGTTTTGCTGGCATCTAATGGGGAAAATGTGGTACTGCGCCCAAACAATTTTACTAAAAGCTAATTTTTTCAGATATCAACCTCAAATTAGGAACACAACTTGAGCACAACTTAGATTTATGGCTTTAGAGTTCAACATGTTTTATATATGAAATATTCATAAAATAAAATATTGTTCATAAATCATTTTCATAAACTTAAGCCTGTATAACTTTTGTTTGGTTTCACTTTTTTTAGTTCAACAATAATCAGCCATGGGTCGTCTTTAAAATGAGACCAAGCATAAGTCTGTGCTCCCAAGCTTCCAATTTTTATGACTGTTTTTGACATGGACACTTTTTTTATTGATGCACAAGGGTTAAGCAGGGTCAATCTTTAAAAATAGGATCTGCAGGTTGACCTGGTCCACTTTCACACATGCTTTTTTGTTTGTATTTTTCATTTTCTTGTTTCTTCCTGAGTCTTGTTTATTTGACTTTTTTTATATTGTATTTTTATGCATTCTTTTTTTTTTTTTTTTTTTTTTTTTTTTTTTTTTATATTCTTTACATATTTATTTATTTTGTATTTCATGTATTTTTCCTTTTTTCATTTAGGTTACTTACATTTACATTACATTTAGTCATTTGGCAGACGCTTTTATCCAAAGCGACTTACAATTGGGGAATACAAAAAGCGATTCATCTTGAAGAGGCAGTCAGACAGAGGAAGTGCTCATAACACCAAGTCTCAGCCATTGTTCAAATAAGTACAAACTAGTAGGTGGAGAGAAACATAGAAGGAAATTTTTTTTTTTTATTTTTTTTTTTTTTTGAGTTTAGGATGAAGTAAAGGACTGCCGAAAGAGATGAGTTTTCAGTTTTTGCTTGAAGGTTACTTAGTTTTACTTAGTTATATATATATATATATATATATAATAAAAAAAAAAAAAAAAAAAAAAATATATATATATATATATATATATATATATATATATATATATATATATATATATATATATATATATATATATATATATATATATATATATATATATATATATATATATATATATATATATATATATATATATATATATATATATATATATATATATAAGTTGTATATATATATATATTAGTTGTATTTTCAGCATCATTACTGCAGTCTTCAGTGTCACATGATCTTCAGAAATCATAATAATATACTGATTTACTGATCAACAAACATTTCTGATTATCATCCATGTTGAACACAGTTGTGCTGCTCAATATTTTTGTGGAAACTGTCGTACATTTTATTTTTCAGGATTCACAGATGAATAGAAAGTTCATAAGAACAGCATTTATTTGAAATAGAAATCTACTGTAATAATAATATATATATATATATATATATATATATATATATATATATATATTATATTTAGATTAATTTAGTTAGATTTTTTTTTTAATTAGTTTTAAGTTATCTTCTGTTCCAACATGATATTTCTATGCTGATTGTTTTTCTGCGCTGCCATCGTTGTGCCACAGATGCTGTCGGTGGAGTGTTTGTATGGACAGGATGATTCTTTACAGATAGGATCTGTAGGTCGATCTGAGCCGCTTCCACACCATCTGCTTCCTCTCCTCTGCTTCAATTGTTCACGTTTGTCCCCTTGAGCGCCGATTATTGCTCTTTGTCTGAGCTCCTCTAACTTCCTCCTGCAAGTGTTGTCTTTGTGCTGCCAGCTCCACCTTTACCCCTATTATGAGCAGCACCGTCGGGCACAAAAGAACCGCTCGGCCTTCCTAATATGGAGGCGATTGAGGACGCGAAACGGATTCGCTGAGTCAGCAGTTTTTGTAGGGTGGCCTGTGGCCTGTGTGTCGCCCGCTCGAGGATGGAGGTTATTTACGAGGAATGTTGATGCTGATTAATGAGGACAAATGAAGCCGTCTAGACGGTGTGATGAGAATCAGCTGATAAATGAGAACATAAAGTATGTCTGTGGGTTTGTGTAAAGCAAAACATCTCCAAATGCACAAACCCTGATGCACTTTGACTGGAGGTTTGTTGACAGTCAAATTTCAGATTGTGTTCGCGGCACAATGATGGGAAAGTGGCTGAGATAGACACGCTTTCCGTATTTAATTCATCACATGTCTGCGTTTGTCTATTTCACCTTTTAATGTATATTTATTTAGCATTTATAAACCAATAATTTATAAACCAATTTCTGATAGATTCTCTTTGAAGTTTCTTCTGCTTACCGAGGCTGCGTTTGATTTAAAATACAATAAAAATAGTAAAAATAGTGAAGATTATTAGAATTTAAAACAGCTGTTTTCTATGTGAATATGTGTTAATCTGTAATGTATTTCTGTGATCTGCAGCTGTATTTTCAGCATCATTACTCCAGTCTTCAGTGTCACATGATCTTCAGAAATCATAATAATATACTGATTTACTGATCAAGAAACATTTCTGATTATTATCAATGTTGAACACAGTTGTGCTGCACAATATTTTTGTTGAAACGGTCGTACATTTCATTTTTCAGGATTCACAGATGAATAGAAAGTTCATAAGAACAGCATTTATTTGAAATAGAAATCTACTGTAACATAAATGCCTTTACTGTCACTTCTGATCAATTTAATGCATCCTTGATGAATACAAGTTTTTATTTCTTTGCATTTTTCATTGTTCATTTGGCAGATGCTTTTATCCAATAATTCTAATTCAATCCAATAATTTACATATTAAATCTGGCTGAAAATGGTCTGTTTTTGAGGTTACACATGCATGTTTGTTTTTATTTATTTATTTATTTAGCTGACACTATTTTCAGTTTCTCAAGTATAAGTTGCTTTTTGGGTGAAAGTCTTTTCTAGTGTGTTCTAAAGTAAAGACGTGATGCATTTTGCCAATAAGAGAACTTTTTTTTTTTTCCGTTTTAATGGAAATGTGCTTTGTAGAGTGATCTCTCCCATTTGTTTTTCCTCAAGTCTGATATAAACTAGATCTTAAACACTGATGATCCTTCACTGTCATAAGAGAGCTAAACATGCGTGTTTTAATCTCCTCAGAGCCTCCAAACCACCCAAAGATTGATCTGGAAATCTCATCTGTCACCTCAGACACTACAGCATGTTTTTCTCTCAGTGATTGCAGCTTATGAGAGTCTGAACTCGTCGTTTTATGGTGTGAAGACAGTTTGTGTAGTTATTCCTGTGCAGCCTTCAGCTCTTGGCAGCGCTGAACAGGGGTTGCTGGGATTGAATGCCATAGTTTGCTCTCTGCTTTATTTATGGCCGTGCAATGTAGCGTACAGTGGAAGGTGCAGTTTGTTTGAATGGCAGCCAAAATAGAGTCGTTATTCAAACTATATTACACACACTCTCACACACACTCTCACACACTCACTCACTCACACACACACACACACACACTCTCTCACACACACACACACACACACTCTCTCACACTCACACTCACACACACACACACACACACACACACTCACTCACACTCACTCACTCACTCACTCACTCACACACTCACACTCACACTCTCACACTCTCTCACACACACACAGATATGAGCTTCTCTGTCAAACTTGGGACATTATTTCCATATTGACTTTTATTCAGTCAGCAGATCGTTGTGCAATCATGAGGTCTTATGTTAAATGTCTGTTTTGTCTTTGCAGATCTTCCAGTATCACTAAAACCGAGACTCCAAAGGTACGTAAACTTTAGACTATATAATTATATGTAATGCGTGTCCTAGCCAGGCGCAACCTGACATTTAGAATATCAGATAATGTGGCAGTAAACTTGTGATAAAAAATAAATAAATTAATAAGTGTTTAAATGTACAACAAAGTGCTAATAATAACTTGTGATTAAGTCCTTTTTTATGTTTTTTTTATTTATTAAATTTTTTTGTTGGCTTTTTTTTTTTTTAAATTGGTATTTTTCTAAATTGGTAATTTTATTTTATTTAGTTTTTAATTTAATAATTTAATTATTTTTCTTTTTTTTTTTTTCTTTTTTAATCAATTTTCTTTTATTTTATTTTATTACATTTAATTATTTTCCCTTTAGGGCAGGGTTGGATTTAGTCTGTAGTCTTTATAATTAGCTTCATATGAAAACAAATGATCTATTATATTGCAATTATATTGTATTTTTTTATATACATTGCAAATTGTGTGTGTTAAATTTTTACCAAAAAAATTCTCACTATAAATGCCTTTTTAATGGTGTACAGGCATTATGTAGCTGATGGCAACAAAAAAGTAGCTCTATTTTTTTATATCAAAATATAAACTGACATATATGCACATTAAATGGGCTAACAGAATATGATTGGGTTTGCTTAAATCATTTATGGCCTTCCCCTAATAAAAAGGTGTCTATATGACATTTAGTGTCAAACAAAAAGCGAAATGCTGTTTGAAATAACACTCACAGCTCTTAAGAGCGTATTTTAATATACGGTGATGTTTGGACCAATTAGATTTCACTGTGGGCGGGGCCTCCCTGTGCATTGTGACAGAATATAAATGAGGCAACCAATCAAATGTCTCGTCACACATCACTTGTCGTAGATGAAGAGATTTGAGGCTTTGCTTCAGGCCTGGTGAGGACACGCATGCTGACGGAAACGCCTGATCTGTGAGGGATTGTGCTCCCCCTCATTACAGTCCGTTAGGAGGAGAGTATTTCAATTATACTGTCTCATTTAATATAGTTAACTGAAGCAAAAACCAAAAATATATGTACTGAAATACAATAAAATATATACAAAAACCTTTTCCTTTCAGCTAGTTGGCAAGGCAGTCTCATTTAGTTTAACTTGATGTACTAAAATAACTAAAACTGAAATAAAAATGAAAAACTATAGACACAATAAAAATTTAACTATAGCCAAAAAAGACAAAATGACAACTTTAATATAAAAATTAAAACGGAAACTAATTCAAAGCATTTAATAAAAAAAACATTGATTCACAGATTATGAATAAAACAGTATTATTTATTTAATTAAAAAAGAAACTAATTAACGTGACAAACACAACAAAATTACTAAAACGTGACCTAAAATTAAATTAAAAACTAAATAAATACAATAGAAATATAACTTAATTCATTCATGATTGTTATATTCGTATCACTGAGAGACCATTATCGTTTTTATTAATGTTTTGAATTAGTTTTTATTTTTATATATTCTGTTTTGCTTTTAATTTGAAACATTTAGTAATTATATTTTTATTAGTTTTTTAATATATGTCCAGACATATTTTTTATTAAAATTGTATTATAAGATTATCATTTTTTTATTTTATATAATATATAATACAATTCATTTTATTTCATATTATAGTTATCATGTTTTTACTGCAGTTTTAATTATTTTAGTACATAAACGTACTAAATGAAAATGGGAAAACTAGTTAAAATGTATTTAAAGTTTTTATAATTTTATTTATTGTATTTCAAGTAACGGAAATGTTCTTTTATGGTTTGAGTTAACTAAACCCTGATGTGAATTAAAAAGTCCTGTAATCAATTAGTCATGCAAATGAGCTGGCCCCAGACTGAAGTGAGGGTTCTTTAGGGCTGTAATGAGGGATCCTGCATGCGTGTGCCGTGTGGTGTGAGCATGTTGCATGTGTTTCATCACTTCTGTAGGAGGAACCGCAGGAGATCATAAAGCCGGTGCCCATCAGCCAAACGCCCGGGGCCTCCACCGGCCCCGCCAGCATTGCTTATAATAAGACTGCTCGGCCCTTCGGCGGAACGACTAACATCGTCAGATCGGTCAGTCCCAAAGCCTCCATCCCCTCCGCCTCGTCTGCCTTCACCCCAGCCGCTCCGTCCCAGCAGCCTGGCCCTGCCCTGAAACCCGCCTCCAGCCACTCCCCCTTCGCTAACTCCTCCTCCACATCCTCCTCTGGCTCCTCCTCCCCGGCGAGAGTGATGGCTCCGCCCTCGGCCCCCGCCGCCCCTCATTCGTCCGTCTATAACACGCCCATCAACCTCTACTCCAATGACAACGTGTGTGAGGTGGCCTTGGGCCAGAGGCGTGGCCTGCTGGAGAGCAAAGCCACTGGAGAACAGCAAAACGGGTAGGTGGGGCTTCGACCAGCCAATCAGAATCTACTTCCTGTTCTCCTTCTGTTTCCTGCGTTTATTCTTCCTCGCTGTTCTCAGAGGGATCGCTTTGATCTGTTGTTCAGGAAGGGTTCTGGGTTATTCTGTGAATGGTGTTTGTGACGCTCTATTAACACAGAAAATCATCTACTAATAAGAGGTTTAAAAACTCCGGGACCGAGCTGGTATTTTAGTGTGTTTGAGATACTACTGTTAGCATTGAGATAAAACCAGGAGACTGTTTATAGTTTTTATTCATATTTTTTTTTTTTTTTTTGTCTGTATAGGTTTTAGCTTTTAGTTCAAAAGTAAACTACTGTAAATGTAAAAGAGAAATGATTAAATTCAGTAAAAATCATGTTTTTTTATATACTGTATATATATCAGTTGAATCAGTTTCAGTGTGTTTTATGGTTTTAGTTTTAGTTAACTATAACCATGGGAACAAGAGAATTTATTATTATTATTATATTTATTTTAAAATGGTGTTGTTGTTGTTAATAATAATTATTATTATTATTATTTAATTTCAATTAAGTTAATAATTTAATAATTCTAATTCAAAATTATGTATTTATCTTAGTAGTAGTAGTAGTAATATTTAATAAAAAAAATTAAGTATTTTGCTAAATAGAAAATGTATATCAGTAGGATTTCTTGGCACACAAAAATAATTTTTTTTTAATTTAAAAGTTGTTGTTTTTATTTTATTTGTACTTTTATTAAACATTAACATTACTCCATTATTTCAGTAATAAATATTGCAGATAATTAGTTCATAAGTTAGACATTAGCAATAGTTTAGAAATGTCAAATGTAATTTCTGCACCACTAATGCCACCATGAGGTTTCCAGAACCATGCTATTGGTCAGACAGACAGGAAGTCCTGCCCCAAATGCATCTTATTGGTTGAATCAGTGTTACTGCATCAGGCTGCTAGAACAAACTAAAGCTTTTACAACGTTTCAATGGCACAGTTGCACTCACCCTTTTACATACGTTTAAGAATATTTGATGTATTATTAGATTGATATCTTCTCAACTGGTTGAAAACCATGGGCATGGAATTCAGCTGGAATTAAAACCAGGAATATAAATCTTGATTAAAGCACTTAATGTCAAATCTGTGTGTTATTTGAGTTGTGAAGAGTCTAACCCGTGCGTTTGATGTGGGAATATGAATTCTGCTCGTCTGTTGCTGGTGTATAATTGCTGTTTGTTTGAGTTTGCTCACATAAACAGTGCTTTATGGATAATTGCATCACGCCCTTCAGTTTAATTATTTTCTGTGGTAACCCAGAGCCTGTCATAATTGCTATTCATAGAGTTGAAGTTGTAAATAAAGCAGAATATTGTCTGTGAATGCCGTGAGAGGGAATCGCAGTATCTCTGTGGAAAACTGGAAGCCAATGTGAAGAACAACTGTGTGAGCCAGTGACCGTCTGTGCCAAAGATTGATTCAATGAGACGAGCTAGTGTGACCAATCTCATGCTTCACCTGTACACAATCTGCCATATTAGTCCTTTATCAGTCGATGCACATTTTTAGCTGAGTAATTCATTTTTTTTTTAAATATTATTTATTATTTAAAAAAATGTATATCTTTTGCCATTTTTTTATACATTTTAAATATTTTAAATAGTTTTTAATATTATTATTATTAATTTAAATATGTATCATGTTTCTTTCTTTTACGTAAATGCATTATTTATTGCTTTATCTTATTTAAGATTTTAAATACTGTATTATTATTGTTATTATTAATTTAATTAATTTGTTAGATATTTTAAATATCTTTATTATACATTTTTATTTAATAATAATTATTATTATTACTAATTGAATTATTTATTTTTATTCATATTTAAATATGAATATATTCTATTACATTATTATATTTTGTTGTTTATTTCAGATGTTTATTTTATTAAGTTGTAAATGTATTATTTATTGCATTTATTATTACTTAGATTTACATATTACATTATTTTTAAATGTATTGTCTTTTGTTGTATTTAGTTTATATATTTTAAATAGTTTTATATTTTATTAATGTATTAAATTAAATATTTAAATATTAAACTTTAGCATGTAACACATATATATAATTTTTTTTTTTAAGCACATTCATGTCTTCACTGTATGTGGTCTTGTGTTCATAGACTGCTTGTATTTACTCATCGCTGTAGTTTTGTCCTGGAAGTCAGGAGCAGATGAAAGAGAGCTGGTAAAGCGTCGTCTTGCATCTTCTCTCTCATGTGGTTTCACTGATCCCAGTAAACACGGCTGAGACCCGGATAAACAAATGTTCTGCTTGAGATTCTGACCACAGGAGCTCGTTTTGTGCAGCTTTAGATGGATTGAGTTGACTGTCAACATGAGGTTTTAAAGGCTTTGAGGTCTGATGTAAATCCTGGAGAATTTGTAACTGGTCAAAACATTTGTCAAATAGTGCCGGATGTTGCTGGTGTCGTCTCTGCGTTCATGCTTGTTTTGGATGCGTCCTTCATTAATATATTATTATGAGCTTGCTGCTTCCAGTGAGAGTGAAGTCAGCAGGAAAATGGGAAGAACAGGTCGAGCCGTGCCAGAAGAAATCCCTGCGCCGCTGATGGACAGAGATACTTCACCCAATATCACATCATTTTAACTTTATGGCGTTTCAAACCCCTGTGACTTTGTTCCTTCTGTGGAACTCAAAAGCAGATGTTTAGTTGAATGTTCACGCTGTTCTTTTCGTAAAGTGTATATAGTTGCTGTCAAAAACAATTCACAAAGAAACACAGTAACTGTGGGTTTGTGATATTTTTATGATCTCCTGTAATTTTTGGGACTTGGATGCTTTTGTTGTATGAACGGAAACAGCTTTTCATCTTCTGTTGTGTTGCGTTTTATTTTAATAACGTTTTATTTGAACATTTTACAACTTGTTAGTTTTATTTATATTTTTTATTATTTATTTTTACTACATTTATTTTATCATTAATTATTTTTATTTAAAAGTATTTTGAATTTACATTTTTATGATTCAGTTACTTATTACGAAGTGTTTTAAGATTTTTATTTTTATTTTACACTTATTTTTCAGTTTTACCTTTTTTCTTATTTAATTACTTATTAGCAAGTGTTTTTGAATGTGAATGAATTGATTTAATGTAGTTTTTGTCTGAGTGGAAACATCAGTGAGTGTTAGAGCTTCTGTTTGCTTCCTGTTAGTCCTCCGTGTCCTTGTTCATGGTTCTCTGATGTTGGTTAATAGTCACATGACATGCAGATTAATAAAAAATACATATTTGTTTTAGTAAGTGTTTAATTTGGCTTTGTTTTTATTTGAACATTTTTATTATTTAATTATTAGTTAGTTTTGTTTATTAATTGGTTGCATTATTAGTAATTATAAATTATTAGTTTTATTTTAAATGCTTTTATTTTAAAATTATTTATTATAATCATTTGTATGGTTTAATTTTTATTTAAAGAATTATTTATTTTATTTTACATTTTTATGATTTAATTACTTCAGTAGTATTTTTTATTTCAGTTTTATTTTTTTACTTGGATTTTTTATCCAATCTATTTTTTATTAATCTATTTATTTTATTAGTAATTATTCATTATTAGTGTTTTCTTTTGATTGTTTTTATTTTAAAATTCTTTATAATTTTATTTTGATTTGTTTTTAATTTACAATTAATTTTACATTTTTATGATCTAATCACAGTATTTTATTTAAAAAATATTTATTTTAATTTAGCATTGTTTGTGATTTAATTACTTGATAGTTGTATTTATATTTTTTATTTAATATTTATTTTAATCTTTTACTTTTGAAGACTAATTATTTTAATTTTACATTTTTTATAATCAAATTAATAGTAAATGTTTTATTTTTTTGTTTTTATTTTAAATAATTATTTTTTAAATTGGTATGATTTATTTACGTCCTGTTTTGTTTATTTTCAAATGATTTATTGAGTCTTAATGAGTTAATTGGCTGTTGTTTGTGAAGGCCTGTGTCTGGTGTGTAGTGGGTGAATGTAGACGTGACGTCCGTGTTTCCGGCGTCTGGTTGCTGCTTCTCATTTACTATGTATAGCCGTCAGCCTCAGCAGGAATGTTTGTGAAATTCTCTGTGAGAGTTTCCAGCGGCGTTTACTGACTCAACCAATTAGTATCCCGAGAGAAGCAGCCGGAGTGAGTTTTGACTCGTGTTCTCACTCCAATTAACGTCTTTAACTCGCTGATGGAGGGAAAGGGCCACCGGGTCCTGTGTGCTGTTTATGGACGGATCAGAAAACACTGGGAGTTTGTTTCAAACACATGAAAGCTGGACACAAGATGTGTGTGTGTGTGTGTTTGCACTGAAGTCATAGCATGCGTGTGTGTGTGTGTGTGTATGTGTATGTGTTTGCACTGATGAAGTCATAGCATGCGTGTGTGTGTGTGTGTGTGTGTGTTTGCACTGATGAAGTCATAGCATGCATGTGTGTGTGTGTGTGTGTGTTTGCACTGATGAAGTCATAGCATGCATGTGTGAAGCCTGAAATTTACACAAACACATGAACACAAAAAAGAAAGATACACCAGTGTGTAAGCAGGCATTGCAAAAAAAAAATATATATATATATATAAATATACATGTATGTGTATACTGTATATTTTGGTCTAATTGTCCAGTATAAAATTTTACTTAAAGTAAGATGCATTTAGTTTGGAAGCTAAATTGTTTAAGATAACAAGATTTATTTTAGATGTGTATTAATTAACTATTTTGTAATAAAATATTTATTTATCAGCTGGTTTTATTTAAAGCGATTTAACAATACATGTAATTTTTTAACACATTTTAATTTAGCAGATACCTTTATTCAGTGACTTAAAAATAAATGTAATTTTTATTTTATTTTTATTCATTTAGCAAATGCTTTTAAAATGACTTAATAAAAATATTACGAAAATTACATTTATTTTCAAGTAATCAGATGCTTTTTTTCAAAGTGACTTAAAAATAGATATTTTTTTATTTTTTAGTCATTTAGCAGATGCTTTTAAAGTCACTTAAATAGGTGTAATTTTATTTTTATTATCTAAAGTGGCTTAAAAATAAGCAATGCAACAAAGCAGTTCATCCTAGATAGATTCATATTTTCTGAAAATTCTTATCTTTTACAATTTTGCTTCTCAAGTCAGTTTACTACAAGGATGTTTTTCTTCAGATAGAGCAACAGTTTTGAGGGTGAGTCGGTTTATCATGCACTAGTCTTCATTAGCACTGGTGTTAGTTTACTGTCAGCGTGTTTCTGAACACGAGTCTCTTGCGTTTGTGTGGTTTCTGTCAGAAGTGCATGTGTGCATGAGGTCTGATGGTGATCAGAAGCGCTTCAGATGTCTCACTCTCTCTCTCTCTCTCTCTCTCTCTCTACAGGACGAGCCCATGACAAAGTTAGTGTACTAGATTCTGTAGTGTTGTGTCATCATCACTAACGCAGCAAACACACTCACTATCATCTCGTGCTCCTGAAGCTCTTTCCATTGTGTCAGAGGGCATGTGCTGCTGTCAGTCAGCGTGTCCGTGTTTATTTCCGGCAGTGAGCGTATAAATAGCAGTGACATTTACCTTCGCATGTATTGTTACAGAGCAGATTCCCAGAGAACAGTTCATCAGAAAGACCAGCGCAGGCCAACTAGTCAAACTCATGAGAGAGTGGAGCCATCTACTGGTGATTAGTTGACATTGACCAAACAAAAACAGACTCATGATGCACTTAGCATTTTGTGCTCATTAAAATTAAACTAATTATTTATTTACTTATTCCATTTATTCACTTATTGATTTACTTATTTAGGAAATATTAATTTTTCGTTTAGTTGAATTGGATCTACTAAAATAAATAAAAATTAATGAAAAATAGACTATATAGACATTTTAAAAAATAAAAACAAAGTACTAAAACAAGTAAAAATCAAAAATCAAAAATCAAAATAAGAACTATAATATTATCTAAATACTAAAATGTAACATTTATTACTAAAATAATCTAAACAAATAAAAAAAAAACATTTTATTTTGATTTTTAATGTGAATATCAGCACTTAATGTATTGCTAATAGTATTGCTGCTGTGACAGACATTTCCATTAATAAAGCATTTTTAAAATCAATTCAAAAGGAAATTTAAGGAAGAAAGAAATATTTAGAGATATTTGGTAGTTATGGGACACATTTATAATTGCATTTGCATGCAGAATTTCACTTCACCTTTTTCATTTGCACTAATAATAATAACAATAATAAAAATATCTATAAAACATATTATGAAAAAATAAATATAAAATATTATATTTTCTTGACCTTTTTTTATTTCCATAGTGGACCTCAGAGTATTCTTAAGTAAGTAGAAACAATATGATATAGTATAATCTGAAATATGGTGGTGATGTTTGACTGTTTTTCGCTCATTGTCTTGATTTCTATCCTTTCTCATTTCCTCTCATCACCTGTAGAAAGACTCCTCCCAGGTAAACAGCTGATGGTGTGTGTAATGTTTGTATGGTGGTTTAGTGATGTTTTTATGATGATAATGTTTGGGGTGTGTGTGTGTACTTGTTTTTACTACTTTGTGAGGTCCAAATGACTTCAAACAAAGAAAGTTTGTCCTCAAATCGGACCCAACAAAGACATTATTTATTATTTATTTATTTTCTTTTTAAATATAAGACTATAAAATGACTAAATATATGTCCCTGGAGCACAAGAGCAGTCATGAGTAACACAGGTATATTTGTAGCAATAGACAACAATACATTGTATGGATCACAATTATACATTTCTCTTTTATGACAAAAATCATTAGGATATTAAGATCATGTTCCATGAAGATATTTAGTAAATTTCCTACCATAAATATATCATAACTTAATTTCTGATTAGTAATATGCATTGCTAAGAACTTCATTTAAAGGTGATTTTCTCAATATTTAGATTTTTTTGCACCCTCACATCAACATATTCATCAATGGAAAGCTTATTTATTCAGCTTTCAGACGGTGTATAAATCTCAGAAAATTTACCCAAATGACTGGTTTTGTGGTCCAGGGTCACATACTATCATCCAAACCTAAACCTACCCATCACAGAACACATTCTTATAAGCATGTTAAAATATGTTTTAAGAATGTTTTAACATTGTTATATCTAACATTTAACATATAACGTGTGTGTATACATATAACACACACATCAAGTTGATAGAATAGAAAAAAGAATATAAGGCTAGTGTTACTTTTTATTTTTATTTTTTGAAAGAAACAACAAGACCGTCGCTTCCCTTCAGATACATTCCCATAAAGACATCCGTGTCGTGTTTTCATCTGAAACGTGCAGCGCTCATTTATTCAATGACATCATTGCCTCTTGAAGCTTTAATCCAGCCGTATCGCCTTTCTCGTCTTTCCGTCCCCAACCTTAAGACCTCTTGAAATTATAATTAAGACATTTCTTATATCATTTAACGTATTTAAAACTTGCTATGGCCTTAAGTTTGATGCAACTAAATTGAAGAGTCTTTAAGGACCTGCGGGAGCCCTGTATTTAAGGCCCGTCGAGCAGGGCAGTGATGCATTTTGGTAGCCCGACTGGAAAACACAATAGCCCGGGACGTCGGGCTAGCGATTTTGCGAGCCCTGGACCCTCTTTTTTCCTATCTTTGTGTCAAAGTAATATAAACGATGTGTGTGTGTGTGTCTCAGAACCGCTCGTAAGCCCGTGCTGGAGCCGGAGGGGAATCACGTCTCTGCTCTCAGTGATGCCAGTAAGAAGCGTGTGATCGAGGACACGGAGGACTGGCATCCACGCACCGGCACGTCTCAGTCACGCTCCTTCCGCATCCTAGCGCAGATCACCGGCACAGAGAACGGTACACACTCATCCAGTCCTTCATTACACTCCTGTGGGCTCTACAGCTCAAGCTCAAAGTGTTTCTCTCTTCTCTCCTCTAGAGCAAGCTCAGGAGAACCGGCCCGGGAAGAAGTAAGTTCTGATGTTGCTCTGTCTGATTGTTGATTATCTTCTGTCTGATCAGAGCTGTGCTCAAACCTTCCTGGCATTCAAGGAAATTGTTAGTAATCAAAAGGCATTGTGGGTAATCAGGGCTGTTTTCTGAACACACATATTCTGTTTCCAAATCTATTGCCCTGATGTCTGTATAGACAGATCACTTTGGAGACGACGTGTGTGTGTATGTATAAGTACGTAAGTATATAAGTGTGTGTATGTGTATATATACATATATACATTTATATATTTATTGCACACTGTAAATTTTAAATACAATTTCAGCCATATTTTGATAAGCACTATATATGTGTGTGTGTGTATAATATTATTTATATATATATATATAATGCAAAAGTGAAATGTGAATCCAAATATGTCTGAAATTGTTTAAAATATTTAAAATATAATGTTTATCATTTAAAAAAAGTGAATTATTGAATAATTATAAATGTTGTTGTTATTTGTTTACCAATCATATGAAATAAAAATGAACGCACACACACACACACACAGTATTTATGTAAAGTATTGTATAATGAGAGATCTAAAATGAACTTTAATTCACTTGTTTAAATGATATTACTTCATTATTTACACCAATGTAATTTTGAAACTGCAAGATGTTTATCTGTTGCTGCTGGATCTGACACATGTAGTCGGTCAGGAACAGTTATCAGCTGATAGTGACCGTTATAAGGCCAAATATCAATCTGATCAATACGTCCTGGTCTAATTCTAGCACTTTGAAGCGTTAGATATGTGAACAGCTGTTTTCCACACTTGTGTGCTTGTGCTGAGGTTTATTACTCGTGTACTGTCCTTCCACTGTCTGCTTTCCTCTAACGGGTGTGTTTCCCGTCTGTCCTGTCTGTCTCTGTGCTTCCACCGTCAGGGTGACCAGAGTGGACCCAGAGGTGGTCAGGCCTCAGTACAACAAGCTGAGAGACTGGCATCACGGGGTCTCGGCCCGCGTGCTAAACGTGTAGTAGACCCGCCCACAGCTGTCAATCACAGCGTCACGGTCATGTGACCCGAGAGCAAGTGTGTGTGTGTGTGTGTGTGTGTGTGTACCACTGATCTATACACAGTGTTGGGAAGGTGGCTTTGGAAATGATTACAAGTTACCCTATTTAAAATGTAATAAGTAGTGTAACTATTTCAGTTACTTTATTAAAGTAATATTACATTTGATTACTTCTCTAAATGCAGGGTTAACCTTACAGTAATAGGCTATTCAACACTGATTACTGGCACTTTCAAAATCCTTCATCACTTGAATTAAGATCATAATTTAATTTTAAAGCACAGCCACCACAAAATCAGACTTCCTTTGAGATCATTCTGAGGTTAAATAAAGATTTAAAACCAAAACAAGATAGTTTAATAGCTATGATACTGTTTTTGAAATCAAATCTTGCATAATTATGATCGGAAACACTGGCATCTAACAATGCCTTGGAAAAGAACAGTTAATCTTAAAAAATAAAGCATATACATGAACACAAATGGGTCATAAAGCAGTTATTGAATAAGCATGTGTCCTAAACTCCTGAAACATATTTTAGAGCATTAAAGATATCATTCATATCTGTGTGTGTGTGTGTGTGTGTGTGTGTGTGTGTGTGAAAACAAAAATCTGATGTAACCCCATTTGTAATTGTTAACATTTTCATAACTAACTGTAATTTAACTACAGTTTTTCTCAGTAACTGTAATCAGTTGAATCAGAATCAGAACTGTAACTGATTACAATTGCATTTATTTTGTAATTAAATTACGTAATTTAGTTGCAAATAAGTAGTTACTTCCCAACACTGTCTGTATGTAAGTGACTGGATTGCTCATTGTGTTCTGAACTGCTGACAGAGATGGACTCACTGTAGGAGATGAGAGGGTTTGTATTACTTGCTATTGGAGAAAGTGTGACGGCTAACTTGGATCACGTGAGCCTTAATAACCAATCACATTACAGCCTTGACCTCACGGAGTTTCAGTCAGTTCTGTGACTCTCAATCGCTGTTTATGGGTCCCATAGGAATGAATGGGAAGTGCCGTAATCTGAAACACAAATGTTTCAAAAAGTCAGTGACTTCTCTTATAAAACAGCATTTTTTCATGTTAAACTCGACAAATTTTGAGCAGGGTTAAAAAGCCCCAAAGTAGCTCAATGATCATATCCCATATCAAAACTCAAAATATGTCATTTCCATACCTAAAATTGATATTTTACGTCTATTTTATTGTCACCCTTATGCAGATTAGGCATGGCTCGATACCATGATTTTGGCTTCGGTACGATACCAGAATGTAATACCTCGATATTGATACTAAATCAATACCATAGGTGACAAATAACCAGCCTCAAAAGAGAAGTGAATTAAAAACCATTTTATTAAAATAATAATAATGACAGATTCATATCTTAATACATTTGTATCAATCTGTAACAAAACACCTACAGGGAGCATGAGTTATATAGGCTAACTGAAGTAATAAGATGAAAATATATTCAAATCTTGCAAACAAAATGTCTCAAATTGTAAGAAAATAGCTAGCATAGGTTACATTTTGACTTGAGTTTGAAGAAAAACTGAAGTGATGCAATTAATGCAACAAATGTTGCTTTATTGTAAAGTGTTATTGTAACAAAGTAATATTCAAAATCACACTGTTTTCAGATTTCAGACTCAGAAAAAGCATTAAATATAAATCTCTCTCTCTCGGCTGCTTCATATTAGCAGAAACATTCCCTTCATATTATTGATACTAAAATTAATATAGCAAAACTCTATAATTCAATTAATATTCGATTGTATTAAATGCAAGTGCAATTGTTTGCAACCACCGACTAGCATTACCGTTTCCATGTAAAATGTTAAATTAATAATTAATTTAACCAACGTTTAAATCATTACCTGCTTCAAAATGAATGCTGTTAAGACAATAATTTGCAGTTAGCCTAGTGTACGAATAAAAACAGTAGAACAAAATTACATAAACAGAGAATAACTGTACAAGGCGAATGTGCATAAATGTTTATTCAGATTTCAGAATGAGCTCTTTTCATTTGTAATGCACATGTTGAGGATCTGTCTGATGTTTATGTTGTTCACTACTAATGTATATTAATAACTTTTTAATAAGCAGGGGTAATTCCCGACATTACACAAATAACCGTACATGCTTGGGACGTTTGCACTGTAGGAACGTACAGGGATACTTCAGATGTTTTCTCATTAAAATCATATGATTTCCTATTAATTGAACAGAACTAGGGAATATAAATATGGCGGCGCGGTGGCTTCACTGTTGTGACGTTATGAGCAATCCGGTTCTCTATTATAGATCAGTGGTGTGTGTATAGTGTGTGTGAGAGTCGTCAGGATGTTAGATTTGTGTGATGGTCTTTTCTTCTTTGCATGACTTCTATCAGCTGTGTTTCTTCTGTATGTTCCTGCTGTCACACACACATCTGATCACCTGTGCTCTGTACTTTATTTCACGGCTCTGATGCTGCAGTGTTTCTCTCTGAATCTTCCAATAAAGCTTTTCTTTCTTATTTCTGCATCTGATGTCTCTTCTTTCCTCTGTTTTCTTTTCTGTTGAAATGGCACAGAAATGATTCAGTGTTTGGTTTAGTGGTTGAGTTTTCCTGTGAACTCCCAGAGGAACATAATTCTGATTCTATTAACAATTCTGTTTTCAGGAGGCGCTCACATACTTATTTACACACTAGTATGTCTCAAGGAAGTAGATACTTTTATTAAGAAATTAATCAAGGATGTTTTAAATTGATCAAAAGTGACAGTAAAGACATTTATAATGTTACAAAAGATTCCTATTTCTAATAAATGCTGTTCTTTTGAACTTTCTATTCATCTGTGAATCCTGAAAAATAATATGCATCACGGTTTCAACAAATATTGAGCAGCACAACTGTGTTCAACATTGATAATAATCAGAAATGTTTCTTGATCAGTAAATCAGTATATTATTATGATTTCTGAAGATCATGTGACACTGAAGACTGCAGTAATGATGCTGGAAATACACAGAAATATATTACAGTTCAACAGATATTCACACAGAAAACAGCTGTTTTAAATGTTAATAATATTTTACAATTTTATTGTAGTTTGATAAAATAAATGCAGCTTTTATGAGCAGAAGACTAATTTAAATAACAAAAAATGCAATTATTCCCAACTTATGCGTGTCTGAATGCCCGTTGATTCATAAAATATAATTTATTGATAAGTTCATGCAGTTATTTATTAATGTATTTTATTATTTGCTTTTATTTTATTATATGTAATAAGTTTTAATAATAATAATTGTTAATTGTAGATGGAGCTGTATCTGTATGTCTGTCACTACACAGAAAACCTTAAAGCAGCACTAATGAAACTCCGGCTCGGTCCAGTCATTTAAAATTAATTATATTAGATTGTGACATGAACCTTTTATAGAGCCGTCAGACACTGACACACAACATCCATCTATGACAGAAGATCTGGATATTTCTAATATTTATTTATTGGAGATAAATAATAGATATGATTGCACCTTCTGGCCACATACCCCTCTCTCTGTTTCGGTCTCGGTCAGTTTCTCCATCCATTTTTTATTGTCACATTTGTCCTCAGGAGCCCACAAAACTGAATGACACACTGAACACTAAAGAAAATGAAACGTGTTTCAATCAAATCCCTGTGTCATGTAGAGATGTGAGGAGGAGAGAAACCTGAGGGCTGGTTATATATTAATGCTTCTATTCACTTTAATGCACCTTCATCATTTGCTGCAGGCTGTGAAAGACTGCTGCAGTTCTGTTAGTGGACAGTAGGTGACAGGACTTCATTGGATTTCACCGTTTCAGTCAAGTTCAGTCCATCACTAGAAGTACTGCTGCATGTGATGAAACACTTTATATACGCATTACATAGTAAAAATCGCGAAATATTATTACAATTTCAAATAACAGTTTTCTATGTGAATATGTTAAACTGTAATGTATTTCTGTGATCTGCAGCTGTATTTTCAGCATCATTACTGCAGTCTTCAGTGTCACATGATCTTCAGAAATCATAATAATATACTGATTTACTGCTCAACAAACATTTATTATTATCAATGTTGAAAACAGTTGTGCTGCACTATATTTTTGTGACAGCCATGTTTTGTGGAAAAGTTTGAATAATTGGCACTAATTGATCAGTAAATCAGTATATTATTATGATTTCTGAAGATCATGTGACACTGAAGACTGCAGTAATGATGCTGAAAATACAGCTGCAGATCACAGAAATACATTACAGTTTAACACATATTCACATAGAAAACAGCGGTTTTAAATAGTTTTTCCTGTATCAGATAAATGCATATAGCAACCGGCCACTTTTACTTCAACAAAAAAAGTAAAGCTATAATTGCATAATATGCATGTAACATTGTTCTGTAATAATGGGTGCGTTTATCTGCTTTTATGTTTACTAGACTAATTTCAGGGGTAACAGAAGGCTGTGTTTTAGTTTCAAACAGACTCCATGCAGTGATCAATAAAGATTAAAGAGCTGTAATGTGGCCGTATGGTGGCTTTCCGTGGGTAAAATTAATTTAGCAGCGAGTGTGTGAGATGACGCTCACCTGCTGGTGCTGTGTTTCTGGAGTGTTACCAGCTGCTCAATGCATATGTGTCCTGTGTGACCTCTGCCATCCCAGCATCCTCCTGCGGCGCGTCTCTGTGCTTCTGTCTTTCTGCTGCATGTTTGCATTGGATGCAACTCCACAGACAAGTAACAGATGGTAAAACCACAGTATTTTGAGAGAATCCATATATATATCTGAAAACATGACACTACTTTTTTTTTTTTTTTACATTAATTACCATTTTATTAATTATTGTATAATTGTTTTTGAGACCGCTTGAGTGGTACTGACCTGTGAAACAAAAAAAATAATTATTATATTAGTAAAAACTACATTACCATAATAAATATTTTTGCATTGACAATTAAACACATTTGGTATTTAATATGAAAAGATATGTATAGTAAAATATATATTATAAAAAAATTTATATACTTCTGTATATTTAATTCCATATAATTTGATTATATTATTAAAATATATGATAAATATATTGAAATATATATATATCATTAAAATGTTTAAAATGCATTTACACATTTAATTTCACAACAGTTAAACACATTTACTCCTTAAATTCTCCTCACCATATTATTATTATTATTATTATTATTATTATTTTTATCCTCAGTGGTTATTCTGATTATGCTTTCATTACTGTAATACAACTAAAAAATACTGTAATACATTTGATTTAAATGATCATATACTGGGATCAGATACTTATTTGACTCATTAAAATGCATAAGCCAGATATAGTGAGAGAGAAAATAAAATGATTATTCTTATTAAAAGCAAAGCATAATTAGTATTAATTGTGGTTGTGGGGTGAAGTGTGACCCGGACATGTTGTCGACAGGAAATCTCAGCAGCTCAATGTTTTTAGTTGGCACTGGTTTAGTTAATTAACAAGCCATCTGGGACCGCTGTGCCGCTGGTATTTGATCAAGCTGCTTGTATCTTCTCCTGTATGGCTCTGGACGGGTCTGGAGCTCGCTCACGCTCAGCCTGATGTGTTTCCGGTTTATCAATCAACCATCCGGTTCTGTGTTTAAACCTCCTCCATGCTACGGTCTGACCGCACGTTTGCCTGGAAATCTATTTATGTGAGACAGTAAACGACATGCAAATGAATCAGGCTGAATTAGGGGTGTGCGACGTTGACACACATCTCTATATTTTCTGGGATTTTATCGATAAAGATAATTAGATGATATTTTGCCGAGTGTGTTATTGTGCTGGCATCATCAGGACTCCTAAAGATTTTGATATTCTTCATTTTCTGTGTCATGGTGATTTTGACCTTTTATGGGCATTTTTACCTTTTATAAAGTAATTTTTTCTAAAAGTGTGCATCATCTTTTGAATCAAATTCTTGCATTTAATCAGTCAATTAGAATAATAAGACATTTAAGCTGTTACCAAGCAAATGAAATCATTATTAATGAAAACCATGTTTGCAGTGCAGAGGAAACACAGAAGTGACGTTTAGATGCATTTACACCGTTTAATGCAGCTCAGAGAAACATGGGGTGCTTTAACCTGCAGTTACAAATGCATAAATAATGTCTTGATGATTTAAACGTAAAACGGTGAATACTGATTTTATTTGAAATGATTAAATGGAAAGAAAGAAAAGATACTTTGTGAATTTAAGACGGCCAGCAGGTGGCAGCAGGTCACTGTTAATAAGGGAGTCATTGCGATTGAACAGAATCATTTAAACAAGTGATTCATTCAGGAACGAAACACCGTCATGTTGCTCAGAGACACAAAACAGCACTGTGACTGTGTTTGGATTTATTTGTGTTGCCGAAATAGATAAAAACAGGCAATATGGTGTCTAAAACGCAAGAATCAATATCACATTAGTCATCATGCTGATTTTGAGAAAGAAAAAAAAAAAGCACTCTGCATGTGATATTGATTTAACTATATGAAATGTGAATATACATTTTCTGCCCCCATATCTTGAGTTTTGTGATCATTCTTAATGCATTTTAATACTGAATCAGGCAGTGAAAGAACACACTAGTCTAACCTACTAGACTTCATCACGTAATGCATGCATGTGTGTTTTGTTTGCTTTTTGCAATATACTCAATGTCAAATCGCACATTGTGAAAACAACAATTATGATATCGCAGACGATATATATGAATGTAGAAACACTATCTGCTCTCAGAGAGATTTCTGGTGTGTGTTCGGGTGTTTGTTTTGTGGTCTAGCTGAGCTGAAAGTCACTTTCTCTGTCTTTCTCTCCAGCGAGGCCGCAGAGGAGCTTCAGCCCAGTTCTCATGCCACGTCTTCAGTCAAAACCATGAGCAAAGCGGCCGCTGGAGCCCCGCGGGGCAACGGTGTCCCTCCAGCCGCAGCCAAGAGCTGGCAGTCGAGCAGCGCCACAGGTCAGACCTTCAGCTCCTCACACATCAGACTGATTCTGCGTGATTGTGCTTGTAAACAGTCCAGCATCATTTACTTGCTCTCATATCAGTCAAAGCCGTTGAGTTTCTCCATCAGTGAACTGTTCAATTATACACCTTGTGTGTAGACAGTAGGGATGCCCCGATACTGAGCTCCTGTACTCGTTAAAATACCCCGATACCACACAGCATGTGATAAGTGCCATATTCAGACAAAGAAATACAGACAACAGAACAACAGACCGCAGAATGGAGTTATTAGAGATATAAGGATGTCTACTAAGTATCTGCATGCAATGAAATTGTTAAACGTTCAGTATTGACGCCTGTATAGCTGATGTGCGCGAGCTGATGGGCTAAGCAAAGCACGCTGAGTGGATTGAGCGCGCGGCGACGCAGATGCGTGAGCTCTCGAGTGAATATCCCTTTCTCACAGACATCACTGGATAGTTTGTAGTTCGGTCGGATATGTCAAAAACAAGTAAAACAATACACTAGTTACTTAACGGGAGGGAGGGAGGGAGAGAGAGAGAGTTCTTCACAAACTAAATCGTAAATATAAGACAATTTATAGGGGTATTCACTATAAACCATCATTTATTTTCAACCTTAAGCATACACGACATTCTGGCGAAAGTGAAACTAACAGCCTATGCGCTATGTTCTGTACTTGTCCCTCTCATTCTGCAGCAGTACTAATGCGTGAGGACGTTTTGCTTGCTTCATGAGTGATTATGCATTATATGAGTGGCTTTGGAATATAAATTGCAGCACGTTTCAGATGAAAAAAAGCCATTTTTATTATTTCTGAAAACATCAGTTAGGAGATTTATAGCGAGTGGTTCCCTGCATTATTACAGCAAAACGCGTGCTTACAGTACTGAGCCGCTGCAATGGAGCCGCTCTAATGCTATTAAACTAAAGATGATCCATACAGCAAAAATATGAACAGTGAAAGTAACAAAAACTTGTAAAATACATTTTAATGGGCATAATTAAGTGTGGAAATAACCGAAGGTATTATACAGTCAAATCAAAATAAAGTAAACTGTGACATATTATAACCAAAAATTCTTCATACAGTGGACTACCAGTAAAACTGATACAAATTTGGGACAAAAAATTATTCAGACCGAGTCTGGGGAAAAAAACTGAAGTCCAGGTTTGCATGAAGCTGGTTTACAGCATGGCCAGGAGACTACAGACTATCATTAAGACTAAGAGTGGCCTGACAGAGTACTGATAGTTGTGTAAATATTGTCATACTAACAGCTGTCTGAATCATTTTTGGTTGATTGTAATCCATTATGTACCTTTCTATCAAAGTTATCTGACATTATCAAGCTGAATTTGTTCAGACAGTTTTACTCTGAGTTCTTTTCATATTTTATTACCATTTTCTAAACTATAGCGAATAAACCGTGATAATGTGAGAAATTTTAAAGGTGTTTGAATAAATTTTGGTTTGACTGTATTTATTTGATAAATGAAGTTAGCCAATTAACATTATACATACTCTTTTGGTTTCTGTACCCAATATTTAAAAAATGTTCAAATGCAATGAACATATCAGTATTGGTACTCGGTATCGGCAAGTACCAAAAATAAAAGTATCGGTATCGGCGAGTACTGGAACAAGTGGTATCAGTGCATCCCTAATAGACAGACAGATATTTTTCACACAGCTATGAGACGCGTTGTACATGGTATTATATACGTGCGGTTGCTACGCTATGCTTTATTACAGCTTTAATCAGGATAAAACCATACATTACAAGCAATAGCATTTACAAATAACAGCGTATCTAAAAGTATGAGACAACAACAAACCAAAAACATACCATTGAGAGCCGTGCTTGCACAGGTTCTGTGTGATCCTCTTCACTAATATCCTCTGGGTCTCAATCGGGCTCATATTGATGAGCAATATAGACCACGCCATTGTTTACAATACAACCGGAGCACATGCCACTGAGCTGAGGGGCGGGACTTTCAGACGCGCACTAGAGGCGGTTTGGCCAATCACAACACACTGGGCCAGTTATTCAACTGTTATTATATATATATATATATATATATATATATATATATATATATATGCATTTTTTTATTATTATTAATATTATTATAAACTTTTTATTATGTATATACAATGTAACGTAATTATAAACTTTTTTAAAACTTTTATTTCAAATATATATACGTATGCTAAACCCTGATTTTGTTCCGTTTTAGTAATTTTAGTACTTCAGCTAAAATTTATTTATTTCAGTTAGTTGCCAAGGCAACATTTCTAATTTAATTCCTTTGTTGTTGTTTTTTAAGTCATATTAACATATTTTAATATATATATCTAATTTTATTTAATTTTGGCCGTTTTCCATGAGCTGTTGCCTGTTTGTCAGATGAAGGCAGCTGAGCGTCCTGTAGATGGCAGACTGATGCTTCTGGAGATTTAGTTTGTTTTTAAAGCTTTGAGTAAATGCTGGTATGAAAGAGCTGTGTTTTATTCAGGAAGCTGGAATGGTGTTCCTCCTTCACGATTAGAGCATGTGCTCGTGGTGTGTTTGCAGGGGTCTCGGTCTCTGAATGTGGACTCTGTGGACTCTGAGCCGCTGTACTGTATTGTGGGCATGTGGCTGGTGTTTACCCATCATGCCCTCTGCTGCCAGGCGGCTGAACACAGGTATCTGTGTGTAGTGGATGTGAGTGAACGCCCGGGGCTCAGATTCCTGCTCGGCTCGGTCCGTTCTCCAGGAGCTGCGGGTCACAGGAGAGGAGTTCATCAGCAGAGCATCTCCTCAATTAAAGCTCATGTCCCTGATTGAGTCCAGACGGCTGCATTAGAGCAGAGAGAGCAGAAGGACAGGTCTCCTGCAGCATATGGCCTTCATTTCTCTGAGAAACCTGCAGAGCTCTCAGATCCTCACTGATGGCGATGGGGCTCAGACATGTCCAATGCTTTTTCTGACTTTGATTTTAATGTTTTAAAATTTTGATATAGCTTTTTTTAATTAATACATTTTTTAATTTTCTATAAATCAAGTAGAGTATTAGAAAGGTCCATGTGGATTGTCTGCAAAAAAAAATATACTAATACTTTTCTAATATTTAATATCTAGTTTTCAAATTGTCTGGCCATAATTCTGACAAATAATATTATTAACATAAAACTTATTCTTAGTATCATTAGTATTTTGTTTTGCTTTTCTGTGTGTGTGTGTGTGTGTGTGTGTGTGTGTGTGTGTGTGTGTGTGTGTGTGTGTGTGTGTGTGTGTGTGTGTGTGTGTAAATTAAAATGAGAAAGAAATCATTTGCTTTCGGAAAATTAGAAAAATATAAATGTATAAAATGATGAATTGGTATTACAAACATATGATTAATCAATGTTATTATTATCGTAAAATTAATACATAATACATATTAATATAATATAATATAATTGAAAAATATACCTAATTTTAATTTTAAAATGTTTAAATTATTAATTATTAATATTTGAAACTGTATTTTAGAATATCAAATTATTTGAATATGAAATTAACTTTAATACATACATAATGTATTATAATACATTTAATACATTAATTATATAATGTTGTTATTATCATAAAATTAATACATTCATATTTTATTCATATCATTTTAATTGAAATATACCCAATTTTAATTAAAACGTTTAAATTAATATTTGAAATCATATTATTTTAAAATATCAAATCATTGGAATATGAAATTAACTTAAATACGTACATAAAAATATTATAATAAATTTAATAGATTAATATTTCATTAATATAGCTTATAACACTTTTAAAACTATTTTAAAAGGTTTAAATGAATTATTTATCTTTTAACCTTATTAGGGCATAGTATTTTAAAATATGACTAAATCATAATTTACAAAAAAAAATTAATATTGTTTTAAAATGTAATGTAAACTTATTTATGACATTTATAATTATATAGAACGTTGATATTTATATAATAATAATATACATGCCTAAAATGTTTATAAATCTTAAATTTCACTAGATGTAGACTAGATTAGTGTAGTATTTGACATCTTCTGTCCTGCCAAACCCTGTTTTTGTAAAGAGAGACCCCCAGTAGTCGACCTCAGCCCTGTGTGACACGCATCAGATCGGTTTCCTCCTCAGCTGACAGGAAGTGCTCGTCTTATCTGGCTTCGGTCTCAGGATGTGACGATTCCTTCAGGAGAAACCTGTGCTGCTGCATCCTCTGACCTCCAGACTGTGACCTTTGACCTGCTGCTTCTCAGCCATCATCTGGAGAGAGCAGATTCTGATTTAGTTCTGTTAGACAATCATATTAACCAGCTTATATATTCTTCCAGTTCATTTGGTGACTTTACATTTACATCAGTTCTGTTTGGAACCGGAATGATTTGATCTGATTCACAATTTGATTATTTTAGATTCTGTATTTTTTAGGATGATGTAAATGCTTTTCCTAATGTGTCTAAGTTAAGAAAAGGAAAAGACAGATACTGCGTAAGAGATTTATTGCATTAAGCATCTTTAAGGTAAACACATTAAATGACTGTACATACACTCTACTTGGAATATAGTGAAATATGCCAAAAATAAATAAAATAATAATATAGTATTATTTATTATTAAATATTAATATAATATTTATTTTGTTTTATTTCTTTTTAATTTAATTCCATGAGTTTTCTTGGCCTGGAAATAACCATTTTAAAATTCCATATGATTTCCATATGACTGTTTCTAAATCAGTAAAATAAATTAATCCAAATATTAGAATATCATCTGATGAATTAATTAGTTTCAGTAAGTGACCACACAGTGAATTGGCTGCTTTATTGAGAAAAGGAGTGAATTGTTACATCCCTAATTATTGGGTTAATTTTAGGTATATTTTTCAGGTAAATTTGACCTAAAAGGTTAATTTTTGTAAGTTAATTAAATTATGATGTTGAATTAATAAATGAATAAATAAATAAATAAAGGTTTGTCACTTTTTTTTGTCACTTACGAAAAAGGTATTATTTAAAAAATAATTTACTTATAACAAATTAATACATTCATTTTAATATAATTATAATTAAAAATACACTTAATTTTTTTCTTTTAAAATGTTTGAATTTGATATATTAATATAACTTCTTAATTCATGATCTTTTTCACATTTAACAATTTTTTTGGACTGGACATTTTAAAATGTTAGATTTACTACATTTTTTTTATCATATAAAGACTTTATGGTTTAATTTTTTTTAGGTTAATGAAATTCTGATGTTGAATTAAAAAAATATGCACATTTGTTTGCCAGTTGATCTGATTTATATTCAGAAACTCCAGAGCTTCATGATCAAATGCAGATTTTTCATTGTGTGATGAAGTTGTCCGTCACACACGCGCACACACACACACACGCTAAGCGCGGCACACACACTTCCTGCAGATGTCCGTCAGCTGCAGACTCTTTCACAGCTGTACAGTACGAGCTGATCCATTCTCACCGGCTCAGAAACCCGGGGTATGTTCGCTGCGTGACCTCTGACCCCCGCTGTCTCTCCGGAGTAGGCCAGAGAAGGGAAGGCTTGTCTGAGAGACAGGATTATTTTGCCAGGTGTCTCCTCCGCTTCTGGGAATGTTGTTTTTTTCCCGGCCTGAGTAAACCGATCCATTGTTTTGCGGCGGTGCGGTGTGGATGTCCCGTCCCTTCAGAAGAGATAGAGTTTATATATCTTAACCAGAACTTTCCATCACCTTCGGTCACGTTACATGGCCGCGCACAATACCGCGATCTCATTACCGCACTCTTCCGTAACACAGGCGCTGTTGTGGGTGAGGTTCAGCGAGGGGTCGCCAGATTGAGATCTCTTTCTCTTTGATTAGGGTTTCCCAGAGCAGGTGCACCTGCGCCCCAGACAGGCCCCTCGATCGGACGGGTCAGCAGCAAGGGCCCGGATCGACCCGCGCCTCAGGCTCACCCCAGCGACGGAGATGATTCGCTGGTGCAGAGAGCCGAACACATCCCGGCGGGAACACGGACTCCCATGTGCGGCCACTGCAACATGGTCATCAGGTCAGACTTCTGCATCACCACACATTATCTGACCCTGTCTCAGCCTCATTCACTGAGATTCAGCCGCTCTTAAATAACTACGCGTTTTATTTTTTTAAATTAGATGTTTGTAGACACAATTTTAAGTTGGCTTGGAAAAGCCTAGCCAGAAAGTTTGAAGGAGTTTTGAAAGCTTGAAGTTTGAAGGTTTTTAATTTGAAATAGTTCAGATTTAATTTAATAGTTTTAAAAGCCAGATAGATGAACCACCAAAAAAACAGCTAAAACTGGCTGATTTAGCAAAAAAATAATAACAATAATAAATAATAAAAAAAAATCCAGCTAAAACCAGTTCATGTAGCGAAAAACAACTAAACACCAGGTAAAACCAGCTATTTTAGCAACAATATATATATAACTTATACATTAAATATACGCTTCCATTCAAAATATTTTTGTTTTTGAAAGCAGTCTCTTCTACTCACCAAGGCTGCATTTATTTGATCAAAAATACAGTAGAAAAATTGAAAATATTATTCTTATTTTCTAATTTAAATGATTTTTTCTGTGTGAATGTGTTAAAGTGTAATGTATTTCTGTGATCTGCAGCTGTATTTCCAGCATCATTACTCCAGTCTTCAGTGTCACATGATCTTCAGAAATCATAATAATATACTGATTTACTGCTCAACAAACATTTCTGATTATTATCAATGTTGAACACAGTTGTGCTGCTCAATATTTTTGTGGAAACCGTGATAGTTTATTTTTCAGGATTCACAGATGAATAGAAAGTTCAAAAGAACAGCATTTATTTGAAATGTAACATTATAAATGACTTTTGGTCACTTTTGATCAATTTAATGCATCCTTGATGAATAAAAGTGTTAATTTCTTAAAAAAAAAAAAAAAAAACATTTGTCTGACCTCAGACGTTTGAACGGTAGTGTTACATTTGTTACAGATTTTGTAACGTTGAACACCTACACAAGACCTTCTTGTTAAAATAACAGAATCAAAGGTTACATTAGTGCGGCTGTGTAGCTAAACGAGCGTCTGGATTTGGGCGGTGAAGGCTGAGTTTGTCCCGCAGCTAACGATGTTTGAGGAGCTCTGGTCTCCAGAGAGCAGGATCCGTTACGCCACAGACTCCCAGACTCCGGCCGAAGCGGCCGTGACATCCAAGCTTAAAGTCTCCTCTTTCTGCATCTGATATCGCCAGTGTCTGTTGTTTTCCCTTCCAGCTAATCATGCGATTTGTCAGCCGCATCCCCGCCGCTGTCCTCTCGTTACCTCGACAGATTGCTCCTCCTCAGATCCCTGTTTTCACAGTGTCCGGACAGACCAGATCTCTGATAGCACACCTTGCTCAAATTCAACTTAGAGCTTTGCGACGCGTTGTATGTGCTTTATGAGGAAAAACATTTTACGCTGGTAACAGTTATTTTAGTGTTACTGAGTTTATAGCATCATAGTTTTTATTAATATTTTACATTTATATTGTATTTTCCATTCAGGGTTTTATAGTTCACAATCAGTAAAACTGAAATAAAACATTAAAAAAACATTTAATTTTATTAATTTATTTTTTGTTACTTGAAATAAATTAAACGTTAACTGCAAAAAAAAAAAATACAAGTTGTCAATGCACCATTTCTCATTTTCAGTTAACCACTAATACTAAAACTGAAATATTAATAATAACTATGAACAAAAATGACAAAACCACACCAGTAACGAAAACTTTAACAAAAAATTTATTAAAAAATATAAAAATAAGAAATGACTCAAAATATTAATAAACACTTTAATAGCATCCAAATGATACTAAAAACATTTAAATTTTTAAAGTTTTAGCAATTTTGTTGTTTGTCATTTTAGGAGCTTTTGTTTTTTGTTAAATGTGTCTGCATAGTTTTTATTAATTTATGTTTTAGTTATTTAAAATCAAGTTAGTTTGTAATTAAATGTTAAAATATTGATATTAGTTAATGGCTTCGTATTTTTGTGGAAACTGATGCATTTTATTTTTCAGGATTCACAGATGAACAAAGTTTATAAGAACAGCATTTATTTGAAATAGAAGTCTTTGTAACATTTATAAATGTATTTACTGCCACTTTTAATTAATTTAATGCATCCTTGCAGAATACAAGTTTATTATAAAAAAATTGACTGTCAAACCTTTGAATAATAGTGTTACATTTGTTACAAATTTTGTAACATTGAACTCCTACACAAGACCTTCATGTTTCTAAATTACATTTGTTTAGTCATTTTGCAGATGCTTTTATCCAAAGCAACTTTCTAACAGTTTTTTTAATTAAAATGAGAAATGTTGCCTTGGCCACTAGCTGAAATAATAATAATAATAATAATAATAATAGAAGTCATTTATTTCAGTAAAGAACATGTTTTTGATGGTTTTAGTTCACTATAATAACTCTGAGTGCTTGTCATCTAATGATGATGTGTCGTGTAGTAATCGTCTCTGGTGTTTGCAGGGGTCCGTTCCTGGTGGCGATGGGCAAATCGTGGCATAAGGAGGAGTTCAACTGTTCTCACTGCCGCAGTTCTCTGGCAGACGTGGGTTTCGTGGAGGAGCGCGGCTCCGTCTACTGCGAGCGCTGTTACGAGCAGTTTCTGGCCCCGACCTGCTTCAGATGCCAGCAGAAGGTTCTCGGGGTGAGACACAGCAGCTGAGTTTGTGCTGCTAGTTAGTGCTGCTATTGCTCATACTCCTGACAGGATTGTTAAAAGTTCAGTTTGTCCATCGTCCTGCAGCTTTTGTGAATGAATCCTCAGATCATGCGCCTCACTGGACTGTAATTCATTCAAATCAGTGACACCTTTAACGTCAATGGTGTGACTGTAACAGCTGTTGTCAGGTAAAAATGATATGCATTTATTAAATGTAAATTATAGAAATACTGGTAACGCTTTACAATAAGGTTCATTAGTTAACAACATTATTAAACATGAACTAAGAATGAAAAATACTTCTACAGCATTTACTAATGCATTATTAAAATCACAAGTTGTGTTTGTTAACATTAGTTAATGCACTGTGAACTAACATGAATAAACAATGAACAACTGTATTTTCATTAACATTAACAAAGATTAATAGTGTAATAAATGCATTGTTCGTTTTGTTCATGTCAGTTAATACTAATGTTAACAAATGACAGCTTATTGTAAAGTGTTACCAAAATACTTAATATTTGTAACATTAATTTTGTCAACAAATATAAAATATCATAATAAAATATTATTAAAATATTCATCTGACGGAGTTAACAAATCTGACGGTGGTGACCAAAACCTGATTTTGTAGTCATTTTACCTTTCAGTACAGTAAATCAATCAGTTACTGTATTAAAACCAACACAACAAACAGGGAGTATGTTATTGTTTATAAAAGATTCACATTTAAGTGTTTTGATAAATCTTTGGAACACATGATCTATTTTCTCTCATCTCAGAACAGTATGTCTTCTGTGCATCTGCTGTGGTAAAAACAGTTATATGAACAAATAAAACCATTAGTTGTTACCTACTATCCATTTACATTCACCTGGATGCTAATATTCACATTTAAACATCTTAACAAAAGATTGAACCTCTCTCTGTTTTAGATGAAGTGAGAAGACAATAAGTGTCATAGATTTCATATAATAATTATCAAATTAAATAGAATTTATAAAATGTTTAATTATGTATTAAATATATTAATATACATATTAAATATACAGAAATACTTATTTAAAACATTTTTGATTTTATTTTAATATTTTCACACACACGTATATATGCACTGCATGTATGTTTTCAAGAGTCGATTATTTAAAAAATAATAAACAATTAAAAAATTATTAAATATAAATATTACATTTCAAACATTTATTCTATTAATTTATCACATGTAGATTACTGAAATATTTATTGAATTTGAAATATTGTTAAATTATGCAGTGGTGTGAAAGTGTTGACCCCCTTCCTGATTTTTTTATTTTATTGCATGTTTGCCACACTTTAATGTTTCAGATCAAACTAATTTAAATATTAATCAATGATAACACAAGTAAACACAACATGCAGTTTTTAAATGAAGGTTTTTTTATTATGAAGGGAAAACAAAATCCAAACCCACATGACCCTGTGTGAAAAAGTGCTCCCCCCCCATCCCCTCCCCGTTAAAACATAACTGTGTTTATCACACCTGAGTTCAGTTTCTCTAGCCACATCCAGGCCTGATTACTGCCACACCTGTTCACAATCAAGAAATCACTTAAATAGGACCTGCCTGACAAAGTGAAGTAGACCAACAGATCCTCAAAAGCTACACATCATGTTGAGATCCAAAGAAATTCAGGAACAAATGAGAAAGAAAGTAATTGAGATCTATCAGTCTGGAAAAGGTTATAAAGCCATTTCTAAAGCTTTGGGACTCCAGCGAAGCACAGTGAGAGCCATTATCCACAAATGGAGAAAACATGGAACAGTGTTGAACCTTCCTAGGAGTGGCCGGCCGACCAAAATTATCCCAAGAGCACAGCGACGACTCGTCCAAGAGGTCACAAAAGACCCCACAACAACATCTAAAGAACTGCAGGCCTCACTTGCCTCAGTTAAGGTCAGTGTTCATGACTCCAGCATAAGAAAGAGACGGGGCAAAAATGGCCTGCATGGCAGAGATCCAAGACGAAAACCGCTGCTGAGCAAAAAGAACATAAAGGCTCTTCTCAGTTTAGCCAGAAAACATCTTGATGATCCCCAAGACTTTTGGGAAAATACTCTGTGGACTGACGAGACAAAAGTTAAACTTTTTGGAAGGTGTGTGTCCCATTACATCTGGCGTAAAAGTAACACAGCATTTCAGAAAAAGAACATCATAGCAACAGTAAAATATGGTGGTGGTAGTGTGATGGTCTGGGGCTGTTATGCTGCTTCAGGACCTGGAAGACTTGCTGTGATAAATGAACCATGAATTCAGCTGTCTACCAAAAAATCCTGAAGGACAATGTCCGGCCATCTGTTCGTGACCTCAAGCTGAAGAGAACTTGGGTTCTGCAGCAGGACAATGATCCAAAACACACCAGCAAATCCACCTCTGAATGGCTGAAGAAGAACAAAATGAAGACTTTGGAGTGGCCTAGTCAAAGTCCTGACCTGAATCCTATTGAGATGCTGTGGCATGACCTTAAAAAGACGGTTCATGCTCAAACCCTCCAATGTGGCTGAATTACAGCAATTCTGCCAAGATGAGTGGACTATTCCTCCACAGCGCTGTAACAGACTCAGTGCAAGTTATCTCAAACGCTTGATTGCAGTTGTTGCTGCTAAGGGTGGCCCAACCAGTTATTAGGTTTAGGGGGCAAGCACTTTTTCACACAGGGCCATGTGGGTTTGCATTTTGTTTTCCCTTCATAATAAAAACTTTATTCAAAAACTGCATGTTGTGTTTACTTGTGTTATCTTTGATTAATATTTAAATTTGTTTGATGATCTGAAACAAAGTGTGACAAACTTGCAAAAAAATAAAAAAATCAGGAAGGGGGCCAACACTTTTTCACACCACTGTATATTATATAAATATTGAAATGCATGTCCCCTTAAATAGTTAAGTGCAATAAATATAATTGTTCATCATGAATGATGCTCTGAAGTAGTTTGAGAGCTGCTGTATTGGAGTGTCAGCACCTCCTCGTTTCTCTCTTGACCTCATGATTGTTCCCTGTAAAGCTTTATTCCCTTCTCTCTGAGAGCGTTGGACTGTGGGAACGGGCTTTAATCGGGATCATAAGGTCTGGTTTATCTGGCCCCGGCCGCTCAGATGTGTGACAATTAGCGCTTCACATGAACTCAGGGGACGTCGATCCGCTCGGGCAGAAGAGCTTCACTCAGATAATGAGCTCCGGGACGCTTTCAGAGCAGAGATGAAACACGTTTCATTGTCCTGAAGATCACATTTCATTTACAGGAGCTCCAGATACGTGTGTGAACATCATTACATCAGATCTGCGCTCAGTTTACAGACCTGGACTGCATTTCCCCAAAAAATCATAAGCCTAAGTTGATCGTAGCACCATTAGTTTCAATAGGTCTACGATGTATTTAAGCTTATGATGTTTTTGGGAAACGCAGCCCTGATCAATATGTTAGTCAATCAGTGATCATCTCAATTAATTTCCATCCATGTTTTAAATGCGCTGGGATTTCTAAACAGGGGTTTGTGAGTTGATGAAAAGTGAAGAATTAAATTAAATGTAAAATTTATATAAATAAATGGGCCTGCACAACAGTACAGTAAAAAAAAAGTGGGGTTCAAAAAATTTGAAAGTGAAAAATTTAAGATATAAATATCAGTATTGTAACTTGTGTAAAATAAAACTATTATTATTATTATTATTATTATTATATTCAACTTGACTCTAGTCCTAAAACACCAGTGTGAATATAACATGGACCCAACACCCATTGTAAACACCCTTATATTAATATTTATTTATATAAATATTATAAATTATAATAAATGAATTTAATTTATGTTAGAATTTTTACAATATTGTATATAATATTATAATCATAATTTGATAATATAGTTCATATTTGATTATTATAAATGATAAATAAATGGAAACTATATATAATATAATTAAATATAACTTATTTGATTTTTTTATAATATTTGAGATATAATCATGTTATGACTCTTTTTCTCTCTGTACAGGCATTGCATTGTATATACTATTCTCTCATATATATGTGTGTGTGTGTGTGTGTTATTTGCATATGTACATGTACAATTTAAAAATAAAATGTAAATAAAACACTTACTAAAATGATGAAATATTTTATTTGTCTAGCTGCATGCCATGTGACGTTATTGAAATATGAAGCTAACATCTCTGCGGTTAGATGAGGATGTCATGTGAAGTATTTAGCGTGTGACTGATGCTGGAGCTGAAGTGTCTGCTGGAGGATGTGATGCTGAGTGAAGCTTCAGCAGGAAGAGTTCAGGCTGCGTTCTAATCTGCGTTCTCATCTGCTAACAGGAAGTCATCAACGCCCTGAAGCAAACCTGGCATGTGTACTGCTTCCTGTGCACCACCTGCCAGCAGCCCATCCGCAACAACACCTTCCACCTGGAGGACGGACAGCCGTACTGCGAGACCGGTGAGAAACCAAACCACAGCCTGTCAATAGAGGGGGAAAAAACACATATATGACCCTGGAGCACAAAAGCAGTCATGAGTAACACAGGTATATTTGTAGCAATAGCCAACAATACATTGTATGGATCAAAATTATACATTTCTCTTTTATGCCAAAAATCATTAGGATATTAAGTAAAGATCATGTTCCATGAAGATATTTAGAAAAATTGACCCGTATGACTGGTTTTGTGCTCCAGGGTTACATACATACATACATGCATACATACACACACACACACACACACACACACACACACACACACACACACACACACTATATTGCTAAAAGTATTGGGTCACCCCCTTCTAATGAACAGGTTTGACTACTTTAGTAATTTCTATGAGTATAAATCTTAATGTTGAAGCATATAATGATATTCTAGGGAATAGTGTTCTTCTAATTTTATAGCAACAGTTTGGACAGAACCCTTTTCTATTCTAACATGACAGTGTCTCTGTGTATAAGACACGGTTCAGAAAGACATGATTGATTGAGTCAGTGTGGAAGAACTGGACTGGTCTGCAGAAAGACAAGTCCTGATCCCAGCTGAACTCCTCTGGTGTGACTTTATATGCAGACCTTGAGCCGAAAACTCATCACCAAACACCAATGACTTGTACAGACACTATATGGACAAAAGTATTGGACACCCCCTTCTTTAGAACAGAAGAAGGCACTAACAAAACTGTGGCAACAAAGATGGAAACATAATTCATGTATTTAAAAACTGTATTTCCATCTCTGTTGCAACAGTTTTGGACGAGTCTTAAATGACAGTAACCTCACTGGTGTTTGGTGAAGAGTTTTCGGCTCAAGGTCTGCATATAAAGTCACACCTGAGGAGTTCAGCTGGGATCAGGACTTGGCTGGACAATAATTCAGTATCAATATGTATCGCGATATAATTTTTTTCAATAACAGTGATATGATATTTAAACACATTTCCGATATTTTGATATACATTACCAGTGTTCCCTCATACATTGATTTATTTGTGGTGTTTGACTTGAGCACTACATGCGGCGCGGGTGTTTTATATGTATGTATCTGAAGAGAACCGACTGTCGTCAGAGAATTTTCAATGACATTTTCATTTGATCTGATAAAGTCACGTTCATGAGCGGAGCTGCTTTGATTACCGGTCCAAACTGTTGCTATAAAATTAGAAGCACACAATTCTCTAGAATATCATTATATGCTTCAACATTAAGATTTGTACTCATAGAAATTACTAAAGTAGTCAAACCTGTTCATTAAAAGGGGGTGCCAATACTTTTAGCAATAGTGTATATTCTCATTTTTATATATTATGGCATTAATGTTATTGAATTAATAAAGATTTTTATTTTGAGAAACTTTTACTTCTCTACATTCCAAAGCATAATATCACACTTTTTCCTCTACATTTCATAACCATATCCTTTCCTGTTCTGTCAAACTGAAGAGATCTCTGTGTGAATGGAGATGTGAAGCTGAACTGATTCACTGAGCTGTGATTGGTTTGTTTAGATTACTACACCCTGTTTGGCACCAGCTGTCACGGATGTGACTTCCCCATCGAAGCGGGCGATAAGTTCCTGGAGGCGCTGGGATTCACCTGGCACGACACCTGCTTCGTCTGTACGGTACGAGAAGAGCCACGGCGCTTGCTGCTGTTACACACTGAATACAGTAGGAGTGTGAACCAGCACAGGCTTCACCATTCAATTCAGTTTAATATCATGATTCATCACCATTAGCAAATTTATTTTGTGCATTTTTATTAAATTTATTAAAGCAGGCTACTTTTTAAAATAATTAAGGTGTCTTTGTTACACGTTACATGTACTTTATATTATAATAACAATTAATTATGCATAATTACATGCAAGTAAGTACATGTAGGTAATTAATATTACTCAGTATTTAAATGTATAAGTACACTAAAAATGACACTTTAAAATAAAGTGTAACCTAAATATGTTAATATATTAATTAATATATAATTAATTGTTAAGAATTAAAAATAAATATAGCTTCAAAACCTACAAGTAAATACAACGTAGTAAAGGGGGGGGGGTAACAAAAAGCACTTTCAGTATCTGAGAGTACTTTAAGAATCTGAACGTTTACAGACAATTATGGGTTTATCATTTTTCCTCCGCATTATTGCTGTTTGATTATTACTGATGAGATCATAGACAGTGACGGCTTTAATAGGGTTCATTCACACTAATGCACAGATCTGTTAAAGTCTGTCAGTACAGGAACATCTAATACGTACTGTACTCCAAACAACAGATGAAACAATATCTAAAGTGAAACACTGAAATAACGACGACTGGAAGAACAAGCGATGCTCACGTGTCACAATGAAGCCGCCGTGATTCTCTCTAACACACGCATGCACACACACACACACACACACACGTGCGCGCGCACACACACACACACACACGCGCGCACACACACATGCACGCACACACACGCGCGCACAAACACACACGCGCACGCACACACACACACACGCGCGCACAAACACACACGCACACACGCACACACACTCTATAACACACCTCACTGTGTCTTTCCTTTGATGTGTTTTCAAACTGCAGTTACTCACAGAAAACAGTATTTTGTGAATCAGATGCAGTTTCCTCCTTCCACACGGTCCAGGACGGAATGATCTTACAGCTGCTTCTGCTCCGAGGATGAAACCCTGTGTATTTAAAGAAACGGGGAGAGCAAAGATATGAAAATAGTTCAAATAAAACCTGTTTCAACTGAATGCTCACACACTTAATGACCTGAGATTTCTCCAGCAGTTTGTGATTACAGGACAAGATTAATTAATTATTGATGGAGTGAATTAGTGATGTACTTATTCCATTTATTCATTTATTTATTTACTTATTTGATTAGTTTCTAATTTAATTATTTTTGTCTTTACTTATTTCATTCTACTTATTTACTTTATATATTTAGTTTATTTTCTTTTACTTTATTTACATTTTTATAATTTATTTACTTTTTATTTATAGACTTAATTATTTGTTTATTTACTTAATTGTCATTTATTTATTTATTGACTGATTTACTCACAAATAGCCATTTCTACTCAAAATATTTATATCTTGAGATAACTAGAAACATTTTATTATTATTATTATTATTATTATTATAGACATTCCCATAACTTTTAAAGGTCTAGAAATCACAAATATATCCAGAGTTTCACTGGTTCTTAAATAAAAATGACATTTAAGAGAATGAATCAAAGTATGATGTCAGTTTTTATTTGATTGTATTTTAGTTTTATTAGAGGGTTAATGTCTGGTTTTGATGATGTTGTGGTGTCTCTCTCTGGTCCTGTAGGTGTGCAGCACGAGTCTGGAGGGTCAGACCTTCTTCTGCAAGAAAGACAAGCCCTTGTGCAAGAAACACGCTCACACGGTCCAGTTCTGATCTCGCAGTCAAACGCCTTGCTGGCCATATTTGACACTTGAGATTTATTTTAGTACATGAATGTTTATGAGAAGAGAGAGATATATTTGCTTCAGTTTCCTTCATCATGAGATCAGAAACTGCTTCTCTGAATAAGGCTCGGTTTCATGTTCAGTGTTGCATTTTGGGTGTTTTTGTCTGTTTTTGAGCGAGTATATCATGCGATGCAGTGTTTTATTGAGATGTTTACCATGATTAAAAACGACTCCAAATCAAAAGATTTTTCATTTGTTATTTTTAGCATGACAGAAGTTCATATTCTGTTTTCCACATGTATTTAAAGAGCCATGACTCTGTGCTAATATATTTGTCACACGCGTGAGATCAGTGAGTGTGTTGAAGCGTTTGGACGGCGTCTCGCTCCTGCGTCCCGCTGCAGTACATCCAGCAGTCTTTAAGCTGGTATGATTTATAGTTATTGAGGCGGGACGGAAGATTTCGGGGGCTTTCCAGGGGGTTTGCATGTATTTTACTATCAGAGCAGTGATATTTAATGTTTTATGAGTTATTTCTGTGTCAGGTTTGTGGGATGTCTGATTGTCTCAGTGACTTTATTTGTATTAATATACAAAAAATGTTATATTTAGGCCTAAAGTCATTCAGGCTGTCTTCTAAATCGTTAGCACTTGTTTTCAAGCTAATAAGGGTTGGTGGTTCATGTGTATCTTTATTCTTTGTTTTAGTTTACATCCCCTTGATTCTTAATACTGTGTTGTTAGCTGAACGATCTAAAGCTGTGTTTTTTTGTTTAGTGATAGTTGTTCATGAGTCCCTTGTTTGCCCTGAACAGATAAACTGTCTGCTGTTCTTCAGAAAAATCCTTCAGCTCCCACAAATTCTTTGGTTTTCCAGCATTTCTGTGTATTTGAACCCTTTCCAACAATGACTGTATGATTTTGAGATTCATCTTCTCACACTGAGGACGACCGAGGGACTCATGCATAACTATTACAGAAGATTCAAACACTCACTTATGCTCCGGAAGAAAAAACCATGCATTAAGAGCCAGGGCGTGAAAATTTTTTAATTTGAAGATCAAGGTAAATGTAAGTATCTTCTGTAGCTTTTGAAGGGCAGTACTAAATGAAAAAATATGATATTTAGATATTTAAAAATATAAGATATTTCATTCTGTTCAAAAGTTTTCACGCCCCGGCTCTTCATGAAATATCTTATTCAGGTCAGTACTAAATAAACAATAACATGCATTTTGTATGATTCCTCTTATTTTGGTAAAATAACATTTTGCAGATTCTGAAAGGTGTATGTAAAGTTCTGACTTCAACTGTATACACACACACACACAGTATATATTATAGGGTGAAGTCAGCTCAAATGGGCCACGTTTTGGTAAATGACTTATAATACCATCAAATAAGCTATGCATGAGATCTACTTATATTCTTATAAATTAGCATGGGTCTCCTAAATATATTTTTTAAATGTGAAAAAGTATAAAACTTTTAAAATTATGAGAGTTGGAGTATCGGCAGGTACCTTCTTGAGCCACGGCACAACATTCAGGTAAAATGGGTCAATATAAAAAGAGAGCAACACTGGTCATTTCAGCTTTAATCATTTTATTTTTATCAGTAATTTGACACTCTTGTCTTTAGTGTGCCATAACACCATAAATGCATTTCATTGAATAGAAAGTTGAATGAATAAACAACGCAATTAAAAATGAACTGATCATGTTGTATAGATGTGTTTGTGTGCATGTATGTGTGTATGCTTGTATTTTTTTTAAAGACTGTTAAGATTTAGTATGGAGACATATCTACAGTAGGCCTATAAACCTGTTTTGGCCCATTTTAGCTGACTTCACCCTATAGTATATTAATTTGAGTTATTTTTTTAATGCCTTTAGTTTTAGATAACTATACATATAAATAGTATTTCAGTGATCCTAAAATATCTCTGCATCATCAGAAACATGTTTGCATCTCTACTGTAAATGCTTTAATAATGAGTGTCATTGTGTATTTTCCGGGTCACCTGAGAGCGATCCTTCAGTCTCCAGATCCCAAACCATCACTCCACCACAACCACACGACCTGTGCTCGTCTTTCATACGATGCTGGGTCATTTTCAGTCACTGGGAAATGGATATTAGCAAACACTCACCGTCTTCCGGTAATGATTGAGTTTGCCAGTAGGTTGCAGTGCATGTTTATGATGATCAGATTATAAAACAGTTTAACTGCATTAGTCCTCCTCCTCCTCCACTAAAAACTGTTCCATGAGTATGTGTGTGTGATCATGTATATCCATTACCTTTTTTAAGCACTACATGAGTTTTATGCACAGAAATTAAACAATGCACAAAGAAAATCAGACTTTAAAGATGACTTTAATGCTGTAAACGGTATTGTTTTAGTGGTTTGGATGTTTTGGTTCTCAGTCAGTGTCAGAAGAAGTTTAACTTCACATGTGAGATCTGAAAGAAAGAGTGAATTCCTGCACTGAAGCAGAAGCTGGAAACTACTAACTAGTTTAATGCCCTGAACTCTATTTGTTCTGTAAATGAATCCTGAATCTGAATCTGAATGGTCAGATCTGTAGAGCAGCTCAAAAACCAAAGTTCATTAACTTCATGTTATATATACAGTATATATGCATGTGTGTGTGTATATATATATATATATATATATATAGGTGTATTTTATATATATATATATATATATATATATATATATATATATGCTATGTATATATATATGTTTGAAGACTGAATTGCGTTTTATATTAGTTTTTTGTTGTAATGTAGATTTTAAACTTTATTCTTTAGTGTAAAACTAGCCTACTTTATCTTCCATATTTATCCGATATTGAAGTGAGTTGTTTTTGTCACTCTTTCTGTTTTAAAGAGGTTTTCTATATTCATCAGTTTTGTTGACGTGTGTGTGCGTGTGTGTGTGTGCGTGTGTGTGTGAGAGAAAGAGAGAGAGAGATGGAGAAGAGGGATGAGGAGATTGTATTGAGGTGTATTTCTCTGAGGCGTCGGTGGTTGGAGCCTGTGCGCCTCAACACACACACACTCATACACACACACTCACACTCTCACACACACACACACACACACACTCACTCACTCTCTCTCACTCATACACACACACTGAAGGAAAGAAAAGCAGCTTTCCTCCTGGAGTTGGGCAGAAGGAGTCGGTTTAATCGAGTCATTCCTCGCTGGATGTGTGTGTGCAGCGGTGGCTCTGGAGCGGAGGACTGTAGAGGATCGGGACTGAAGGTGAGAGTTTGAACGGAGACTTGTCGGGTTTAATCCGCCGTGTTTATCGATATTCTGTCGGTCAGTGGCTCTGCTTGTATTTGTGATGTAAGTTCCTCGTGAATCTCGCTGCAGTCTCAGGATCATTCTCACGAGCTGCTGTCAGCACAGTTTAAGAGAAATAAACCCGGTCTGTTGTGATGAAAACAGGTCTCTTACACATCATTCGAGTAAGAGATTCAACTCCTGCATCGCCTTTATGACCCTGCAGCACAGAAGCAGTCATCAGTAGCACAGGTATATCTGGAGCAATAGCCAACAATACATTGTATGGATCAAAATGATACTTTATACATTTCTTTTATGACAAAAATAATGTTCCATGAAGATATTTTGTTAATGTCCTACTGTTAATCTATCAAAACTTCATTTTTGATTAGTAATATGCATTGCTAAGAACTTCATTTGAACAACTTTAAAGGAGATTTTCTCAATATTTAGATTTTTTTGCTGCCTCAGATTCCAGATTTTCAAATAGTTGTATCTCAAACAAATATTGTCCTATCATAACAAACCATACATCAATGGAAAGATTATTTATTCAGCTTTCAGATAATGCATGCATCTCAAGTTTAACAAATTGACCCTTATGACTGGTTTGGTGCTCCAGGGTCACAAATGCATTTGAACATCAAGAGATATTTTAATCTGTGTTGGGTTTTGTGTTTATTCTTGAATTAGCTGCTTTTAGATGTTCAAGCATGCATAGGCATATTTAGATTAGTAATCAAACCAAACACATCAAGCTCTCGTTGCTTAGGTTTGCAATTACTGGAAGTTTTTTGACATGTTGATGAATTGCTGTTTGATGAGAGATGATTCCTGAAGGAGTTTTACCAGTTGATTCTATAGGCCTATTAAATGATATTGCATAACTCCCAGGGATATGATTTATTGCTCCTCAAGGTCTTACGAAATATTCTGACTGTTCTTGTAGATGTTGAGACATCTGAAGATCGTAAATCCATAAGGAGCTTCATTCATCTGCAGACGGAGGTAAGACAGTCGGTCAAAGACTTTAGCAATCGGTGCGAGACCAAACCGAAATGTGTTTTTCAGCGGCTGATGTTTTCCTTTTGCCTTTGATTCCTGCAAAATTGACTCTTTGGTTAAGCTTTGCTTTGAATGCTTGGTTAAGAAATGTGTCATTTCTGCTCTGTTAGTAAACTGAACTAGAAAAATAATAATGACTGTTATCAAACTGTTACCCCAAACACTCCCCTCGCCTGCCATTGGTCAGTCATGCAGGTAGCCCCGCCCCCGCACTCACGCCATTGGTTGAGTCAGAAGTTGGGCTGCTCTACAATCAAATCAGTGTTTTTGAAAGTGTTTAAAAGTTGTAGTTAATAGTGAGTAAGTGTTCCTTATTCTAAAGTGTTACCAATCTTTTATTTTGGATGTGATTAATCGTGATTAATGGTTGTCCAGCACTAGTTTAAAGTGTAATTTGGGATGTGAGCAAATATTTTAGCATTGAATAAATGACACACTTCAGCGTTGAAGATAAGCATGTTTGTTTATACGGTGTATTTTACAGGGGTTAATGAGCGCTGGGGACAGCTCAGATAGCTCTGGGTTCAGGGCTTGTGTTGGGAGTACTAGTTTATTTACTGGAGTACTAGTTTATTTACTGGAGTACTAGTTTGTTTCGTTACTGAACACTATGCAGGATGTACCTGTATACTGTATGCACTGATAAACAGAGGTGTATGAGTCTGTAATATGATTTTCTGTGTAGCAGCTGATGAAGTAAAGAGCACAGACTCGTCATCCTCGTCCTTGGATCTGATCTGACCTCATGGCTTTTGGCCGTCTTTAGTCGTAGCGTGTGTGTTGTGATATCCGTGAGTATCGTGTGTCTGATAAGCGGTCTCGTTATTGAGTGTCAGCAGCTACAGGAGTCATTTATACTGCGGCGTAATGAGAGAAAGCCATTACAGGGCCTGATGTGTGTTTTGGGTGGGATTTCTAAAAGCCTGCGTGTGGGAAAGTGCTCATTTTGTCTGTGTGGTCTGGCTTTGGCGGCCGGAGGCTTGTTTGAATTAAACCCAGTGGGCCGGCGCTGTTTTACTGCTTTTATTTCTCTGTGGCGTCGTTCGGTGTGAAAACGTGCCACGATGCCGCGCTCTGTTCGTTAAATGCTGATGATGTTACGTCATCACAGGTCACGGTCACTTGAGGTGCATCATTCTGGGTTTTAATGGCTGATTCCAATATTAGAAGAGCAGGTGGGCAATATAAATATGATATTTATCACAAAATAAACTCAGAGAGTAGGGGTGGACTGTTTGAGGGAAACAGTCTAATTGCACTTTTTTTGTGATTGTGATTGATTTAAAATGTCAGTTTTTTTATGCTCTTTTTTTTTCTTTTTTCTGTGCTTGTGCACAATTTGGCAAACTTTTTGTGATTTTATATATGAATATTACTGTAACAAATGAAAAATTATATGATATAATAGTTATATTAAAAAGTAATCATTTTAAATTAATAAATAATAATAATAATTTATATTTAAAAAAAATTTAAACAAAATTGAATTATTTATATTTTAACTTAATTTATTGGTTTAATATAATTAATTTTAATTGATTTTTTTAATGCTTCAGTGATTGTTTGTAGGGCTGTACAGTTTGGCCAAATTCTTGTGATTTATATATATATGACTACAAATATATATAATAATAAAATACTACTACTACTAATTATTATTATTATTATTATTATTAAACAATAAAAATGTTTTAACTTTTTTTGATTGTATCAATTTTTTATTGTATAAAAACATTTTAGAATTAAGTTTAATTTATTAATTTTATTAATATTACAATGTGTATATATAAGTGTAATTTATTTTAATATTACGTTTACATTTATTTTTAATATAAGATGCTGAGTGTAAATTAACACTTATTTACAATGTTTATATTTATGAAAATAAATATTTACAATATTTAAATATTATTTTAATACTCAAAATATTCCAAAAAATGTGCATTATTTATTAAGAATAATATTGAAGCATGTAGAAAAGTGGATTGATGTCTTCAGTTAGTCAGCTGGACGTGTGCAGTTATGATTGATGATGATAATCTCAAAATAAGCAGAATATTGTCAGATTGTTTAGCATGACACTATCTGTCCCGTCCGTCTCTCAGTGACATGTGTTTGTTCCTGTAGTCTCTTATCTCATTAGAGTCTCTCTAAAAACCGTCAGCTTTGTTTCCCGACATCTCTCAGATGTTTAATGTCGCTAGTGGACTCCGCCGAACACTGCGCCTTTGTGCTCTGAATCTGCATACCCCAAGGGCTTCTGGGAGATTTTAACAAGCTTCTGATGTTCCTGGAGAACAGAGGCGTGTGAGATTCCTTCACCAAGGTGAGTTTCCAGCCTGGAGCAGCCGAGGTCAGAGTTTAGAGTCCCAGTAATGAGCTCAGCTCCTTCTCAGAAACATGCCGTCAACTTTTAGGCTTTTTATGCTTTATGTTATTTACACAGAAGTATGGCATAAAAACGTGGCATAATGTGAAAATGCAGAACCATTACTTATTGATATTTCAAGTTTTTGAACAGTAAGATTTTTTTTTTTAAAGAATTTCTTCTGTTCACCAAGACAAAATATTTCACAATATTACTGCTTTTGCTCTATTATATACAGCAAAAGCAGTAATATTGTGAAATATTTTACTATTTAAAATAACTGCTTTCTATTTAAATATATTATAAACTGTAATGTATTTCTGTGATCTGCAGCTGTATTTTCAGCATCATTTCTCCAGTCTTCAGTGTCACATGATCTTCAGAAATCATTATAATATACTGCTAAAGAAACATTATTATTATCAATATTTAAAACAGTTGAGTATATATTTTTCAGGATTCTTTGATGAATAGAAAGATCCAAAGATCAGTCTTTATCTGAAATAAAAGGGGTGGATTAATACTTTTATTTAGCAAGGATGCTTTAAATTGATCGAAAGTGATGATAAAGATATTTATAATGTTTCAGAATATTTCTATTTCAGATAAATGCTGTTCTTATGAACTTTCTATTTGTCAAAGAAACCTGAAAACATTCTACTCGGCTGTTTTCTACATAATAATAATAATAATAATAATAATCATAAATGTTTGTTGAGCAGTAAATCAGTATATTATTATGATTTCTGAAGATCATGTGACACTGAAGACTGGAGTAATGATGCTGCAGATCACAGAAATACATTACAGTTTAACACATATTCACACAGAAAACAGATATTTTAAATAGTAAAAAATATTTTTTCTGTATTTTGGATCAAATAAATGCAGGCTTGGTCAGCAGAAGAGACTTCTTTAAAAAGCATGAAATCATTTAGCATATGAGATGAGTATTGTGTGTGTGTGTGTGTGTGTGTCTGTGTGTGTGTCTGTGTGTGTGAGTGTGTGTCTGTGTGTGTGTGTGTGTGTGTGTGTGTGTGTTTGTTGTGGCTCGGGGTCACAGCTGCAGTCTGAGCTGCGTTAGCCGACCTTTGACCCCGCCTTCCGCTCGTGTAATTGCAGGAAGTGAGCGTGGCCAATGAGAGCAGGGGATTGTGGGATAGCATTAATGAGCACAGAGGTGGCAGTGTTGCTGAAGGGGAGAACAGAAAGAGATGTGCATAAAGTCATTTATGCACATTTACATTTATGCTAGTGTTGTCTGCGTGATTCATAACTAAATGTTTACATTACGAGAAGAAAATGTATGTGGTGTTTACATGTGCAAAATCCACCTTTATGGTTGCTACACTGTTGCTAAATTGTTAACTGGGTGGTTGCTATGTAATTTGTTACGGTCTCCAGTGAAATGAGTCCATGTTAATATTGATATTAATATTATTGGATAATATTGGAATGGTTAATATTATTTAGCCCCGCATAGCTTTTATTTCATCAGCATTAAATTTGAATGAATACTTGTGTAAGTTTATTGTAGTGTAAAAAGTAGTGTTAAACGTATTATTTTTTTTTATATTATTAAATTATAATGTATTAGTATTAAATATAAATATTTAACTTATAAATGTTTAATAATATTTTTATAAAAATTACTTATATTTAATACAATTATAAATAATAAAATTATAAATAATAATGAATACATAATTGAAAGTAAATTATGTATTATTATTCAATAGTAATTTAATATTAAATAAAATATTTAATACATTTTAATGTAATTTTTTTATAAATATTTAATAATAAAATAAATAAAATGATTTAAAAGTAAATAAATATTTAATTTAAAAGAAAATAAATTATTATTAGTAATATTAGTATTATGTAATATTATTTGGTAATATATAAGAATATTGAATATAAATATAGAATATTTTATATATATGTAATAATATTTTTAGAAGTAATAATATTTAATTATAAAAATAAAAATTTGTTTTTTATTAACCGATATACTACATAAAAATAAGCAACAATATTGATCTGTTTCCGAAGGTTTATTATTTTATGATATCTCTCACTGATGAATGATGAGACGGGAGACGTGTTCTGAAACTCAAGAGAATCACTTGTGATGTCTATCAGCTCGTGTCTTTCCCGTAAACACATGAAGTGTCGCATGTGAAAGGAATAAAACCCGACTCATCTCGGTTCTCTCCGAGGCTCTGAAGATGAAAGCCGGCTTTCTCACAGATGATTTGAATTATTATCTCATCAACATGTCACACACTGCAAACGAAATGCGTCTGACTTTTGACTCGCTGACTGCAGCCGGCCAGAGATTTACGGCCCTCCGTCTTTGATTTCCCACCGAAACAATTCAGAGCCCTGCGCTTAATGCATCCCGATGCGTGCCATCCGTCCATCCATCGTTTGTTGATCGCAGGCTCTTCATGAATCACTCAGAGTGTCAAACGCTGCATTAATCCCAAGCACAGATGCATTATGGGTGGTGGGTTTAGAAAGAATGGCAGGACGCTGCTCTTCAGGGATTCAGAGAGAAGACTGGAGCCTGTGCCTGAGCCATGTTTGGTTCCACAAAGAACCATTCAGTCAAAGAACCATCTCTTCCTTACCTTTTTATATTCTGAAGAACCTGTTTTGTGAAACAGAAAGGTTCTTCAGATGTTAAAGGCTCTTTAAGGAACCATTTAGACAAAAAAGTTTTTCTATGGCATCATGAAGCACCTTTATTTTTAAGTATGAGCCTGAAGTACTTCATCCTGAAGTATTGATATATCGATACTGATGCAAGTATTGAAAGTACACTGTAAAAAAAAAAAAAAAGTTAAGCCAACTTAAAATTTTAAGGCAAAAATATTTAAAGTTTAGTTAAAATTTTAAAGCTTCAGCAGATTTTTGAGTTCTCTCAACTTATTTTTGTAAGAGATTCTTAACTCTTTGTTGTATAAACTTAAAACAACAAGTTGAGAGAACTCAAAAATCTGCTGAAGCTGGTTGCCTTCAAATCTCACCTTTTTTTTTTTTTTTACAGTGTATCGATACTCAAATAAAAATTGTGTTAGTTAGCTGTATTTTTTTAGTTATTATCATTTAATCAAAACAACCCAACTGCAGTTTGATTGATATTAATTGGAACGCAGGACAAAAAACATGATTTTGAACATTTGTAAAAATAGAATTATGTTTTTGCAAATTAACTCTTCAAATACACTCTAAAAAATGGCCGTGAATTTAACGGTAAAAGACTGTAAAAATGCTACAGTAAAAACATGTTAATTGGTTAACGGCAAGTTCCCCTTCTATATACAGTGAAAAACTGTATTGGACATTACATGTAATTTTACGGTAGTTTACCAGTTTTTGAAAGTGAAAAAGAATGTATAATTTACAGTAAATAACCGTGAATGGACATTCCCAGAATTCCCTGCGTTACATTTCAAATTTGATGTTTTTTTTTGTTTTGTTGTTGAAATAACTGTTTCTTGTTAGTTTTTTTGGTGACACTTCACAATAACGGTAGATGAATAATCATGTACTACTGTCTAAATTAATACTTAATTCATCAAATACTAATGCTTATTAAAGCTGTTAACTAATCATGAGTTAATGAAGAGCTATCATTAACTACAACAGGAGTCATATGGATTCATGAATAACGGCATCCTTAACTACATGTTTGATAGTTCATGCATTAATTAATATTTATGGGTAAACTAAATCAAACAGCCTCTTTAAGAACGAATAAGAAATGCTCTGGCTTTGAAATAAATGAAAAGAATTTAATATCATAATTTGAGCTTTTGACATCTTCAGCTTTATGATGTCTGTTTTGTGGTGTTCTACAAATGTTCTTTGAGGATTTTGAGGTTTATTTTTATTTAGCTGTTTATGCGTCACAGCAGGGTAAGTTTCAAGGGAAAGAGAACAACACAAAACAGACAAGATCAATCATAGCTGAAGATGTCAAAAGCTCAAATTAAACTGACCGGAGTTCAACTACAGTAAACATGTATAAATAAAAATATAACCTAATAAGTTGCCATTAATATTGAATGTTAAAATGGAATTCAGATATAAAGGTGTGGGTCTCATTACCCATATTACTCTTTAATAAATTAATACATTTATTTGTTTATATAAAAACAAATAACATGAAAAATGCAGCAAAGTGATGATGCAGCTGAACCAGAGTCTTGAACTGATTCATTAAAAAAGAGCATTTGAACTGAATCAAATTTAGTTTGCTACTGAAGTTTAAATCAGACGCTGTTAAACTATGATACTATTTATTTCCTGTTTAATGAGCAAATAAAAAGCAGATTGCAGAATTTACAAAGCTGCTTAATGTTTATATCACAAAACTTAATGCTTGAATCGTGACTGTTCAATATGTTGCGCAGGCCGATATGAACCGCTTCTTGTTTCACAACCCAGACGGAAACGGTAATAGATTCACATTCACAGGAAGTGCAGAAGACAAAACAGCAGAAGCGAGCGACCGGGCTCACAATGGCTTTTCCATCTTGCTCGTCTCAGGTTTCTGGTTTCACAGTGGAGTTCAGGTATGTGTTTATGTGCCTCCCTCCATCCATCCATCATCCAAACACACACACGCTCCCTCATCCACAGACAAAAGCTCCTGACAGGTTCCTGTGAAACCCAATCGCTCGCTGCTGCTGTTGTGACACAGGTCTAAGCTCCAGTCCGTCTGTCAGCGGATTAAAACTCAGACGCTTCACTCACTGCACTGTAAAAAACAAATCTGGAAAATTTATGGTAAAAAAACAGCAGCTGTGGTTGCCGTAATTCTACCGTAAAAATTACGGTAACAACATTTTAGGTTTTACGCTTTTAACTTAAATTTACAGTTAAATACCATAATTTCATTTACTGATATAATGTTAATATACCAACCTATTGAAGTACTGAAATCTGTTTTGTACCTTTGTAATACACTGATAACCACCAAAAGCAGGAGCTGATGAGAGTCACATGATGAACCAAAACCTAACACAAGCAGCTTTTAATTATGAACATATATAGAAGGTGCACAGTGTCATTCACACAAACACTAAACACCATCATGATAACACATGTGAAACTGAAATAATGCAATGAACATTCATTTAACAACATTAGATGTAACATACAACCCTAATAAACATAACTGATAAGAAAAAACTAAGAAGAAACATAGTTATTTAAAAGAAAAAATAACCATTTCAAACTAAATTTGAAATGCAACGCAGGGAATTCTGGGAAGGTCAGTTTACAGTTTTACAGGAACTTACCGTTAACCATTTAACAGGTTTTTACTGTAACATTTTCATAGTTTTTTACTGTTAAAATCACGGTAATTTTTTACAGTGTGCTTGTGCTTATGTTCAGTTCCACACGTAAACGAAGTTCAGATGACCCACAAACACTGTCAGAGTTTAGTCAGTGAAATGCAATAGATCTGCCTACAAGTTGGATTTTTTCCCAGTTTTGCTTCTTTTTTTTTTTTTTTATTATGCAAATGCTTTATCAAAACATTTTACTTGTTTATGAATAAATGCATGAGATGAAACTGTTGTATTTCATATCATATTCATGCTGTTGTGGATAAAGTTGAAGCCAGTCAGATAATATGAAGCTAAACAGGCTCAAAATTAATTTATTTTTACAAAATACAATTCACAAATGCTTAAGCTAATTTACTTTCACAAAAACGTTAAAACATATTTACATGAATATCTTTATAAAAAATGTACTGAATATCTGTACATTTGTGTCTGTGTGTGTGTATATATATATACATACAGACACAGACAGAAATATATATTATTTGGTTCAAAATTATATTAATATCATCATTAATAATAATTACTAATAAAATGTAATACATTACAAATATTTTTATTTGTGATCTACTGTCTGAGTCTAAATTACATCCACACTGCTGTTTTAAGAAGACAAACAAATTAGAATAGAATAATAATTAAAATAATGACAGTAATAGCCATATAAAACAATTGCCCTGTAAAATAAATAAATATATATATATATATATATTATTTCTGCTTTACACTACAGAAGGGAAATTCCAAAACGTCTTTCCTAATTTCTACACTTAGAGAGATATTGTGAGTTTGGACTGCATTTAAACCGCTCGCTGTCAGTAATTCATGCTGTACTTTAAGCTTTTATTTTGAAGGAACTCCAGCTTCAGAGAATACAAAAACCCGTCTCACTACAAATCTAGTGAAACGCTGTAATCATCTGCAGCTGAAATAAAGCAGAACTTTGTTCCCAAACGTGTGCTAAACTCCCAGCAGTGACTGCATTCATTCATTCTGAGACGCAGAAAACACCGGATCAGCAGCTGATCGTCTGAACCAAGTGCAGCTTCGCTTTAAAACACTCAGACACACTTGAAGAAGAGACTATATTGTGCTTTCGCTTCGAGTTCGTTTGACAGATAATGACCCAAAACACCACTTTAAACACCTTTTAGAATAAGAAGTTTAAATATATTTTAAAAACTACACTTTTTGCCCAGAAGTCGTATGTATGACCGCGATAATATCCAGATAGTTTTGCTATCGCGATATTGATAATATCGTTAAATCCCTTCTGTATTGTGACATTTTTCCCAGTAAAATGGGAAGAAAGTACGTGACTTAATTAGATCCATCAGGATTTGATTAGATCGTGAAAATCGGATTGTGATGTTGTTGGTTAATAGTATTTTTCCTCATCCAGGTGGATTTGATGATGAAAGTTGTTCATTTATGCCGTGCAGTTATGAAACCTAACATTTTAGCATTTGAACAGCATGCATTTAAATGTATTAGATTGTCTTTCACAGCCGTAGTTTCTCAGGCTGGATGTATTTGCATGCGTTGAGTGTAAGCGGATGTTGGCGGCTCGATCCGCAGGCCATCTTGATCCACTTTCAGTAAAGCTCAGGGCAATTAAACCCCCCTGTAGACAAGAGCGAGGATATTCAATCTGCGGATGAAAAGAAAAGAGGTGGCGAATCACTTCAAGCTGCCGGCCGGTGCGATGTCCAGCGAACGGGAGAAGAGCAGAGCGGACTCCCATTAACCAGAGAGATGCTCAAATCTAATTTCTCCAGCTCTGGGAAGCGTAATGTGATTGCTGGGAGAGCTTCGGATGAGTCAGGACGTCTTGCATCATATATGGACTGAGGAAACTCTGAATGCAGGGTGAGAAAATCCAATTGTTCGGGGTCTTAATGTGTTCATTGAGTTTTCAAGAAATGAATCATGTCTGGAGGGACAGAAACTTTCATCTTTTCCCTTTAGTTCTTCAGTGCTTGTGAGAGCTCAGGGCACGGACAACAAGGCTGTTATTTTATCATAAGATAGTTTTTATTATTTATGTCAGTTTTAGTTGTTTTTGAACATGAACTTAAACTAAATTTGTCTTGGCAACTAGCTTTTTATTTCAATTAACATTTACTTTATTTCAAGCAATGAAAATGTTTTTATAGTTTTAATTTTAGTTTCAGTTTTAGGGGTTAACTATACCCCAGAAAGTGTTATTATAAGAAAGGCCCAAAAGTCTCAAACCACTAGTAAAACTAATTGAATATAGTTTCTCATTTAAAAACATCCTGAAGAAAATCTGACCATCTTGTACAAAGCATCACGTGATCAAAAATCACAGGCCAGAGTCTGAAATAATTTGTCATATTTTAATTTACTTCATGAATATTTTACATTTTATTTTATATTTTTCAATTTCATTTTAAGGTTTTTATTTTTTATTTTTTTATTTATATTTATTTTCATATATATATGCTTGTGTAGTTTTAATTAGAAAAAAAAGTTATTTTAGTACATTAAGTTAAACTAAATAAAAGTGAGAGTTAAAAATAGTTAAAAATAAATATGTTTTTTATAAATATTTATAAAAAAGATTTAAAATACTATTTATAATATTCACATTTTGTGAAAAACAAATATGTAATTTTTTTTTAAATATTTAAAAAATGAAAACCATTTTTTTTGTTGTTTAGCCATTGTTTTTTGTTTAGGTTTAATGTTTCACCTGATTTTTTTTCATATTGTGAAAGATAAATTTTATTGAATCTAATCAGGGTCAATTTGATCCAGAAGTCGTACCCAGAATAATATATTCAGTACAATACAAGGCTAAAAAGTTTTGGTTTGCTCTCAGACCTTTTGTCCCGACTGTATGTTCCGGTTCATTTAGTGCAGAAGAGCGTGATGTTTTCTTCACTTGAAGTCCTCTCAGATGGACTCGACGAGCGCTCGCGGCGCTGAATAAACCAGATCTGTGTCCAGAGACGGGGACCTATTGATCTTGATATCGATCCATTTACAGCAGAGGTCTCGCTCCATCAGGTCTGTGTACACACCCTTCCCTCTGAGATCCAGAGCAATCGATCAGCTCCACGCTCGCATCAAAGCTAATGAAGTCAGCGCCGCTGCTGGGAAAATCATTATGCCTTCATATGCCTCATTATTTAGACTGGAGGAGTTTTGCATGTTTGCTTTGGGTTTAGGCTTGCTTCTCTATGACCTAACCACGATCATTGTAGTTTTAAAGGGTCGTTTCGTGGTAAACCTGATTGTACTGCCTCTGTCAAACAAGTCATATAAACACACTGTAGCTTTAAAAACTCAGAACTTCTCCAGTCTATATATGGAAATGAAATTCTAATAATTATGAAATCAAAACCTTGAGCTCATTAACATATGCCCGCCCAATTAACACATGGCCGTGAAAAGTGACTGAATTTGCATTGATGTGTAAAAAGAGGGTTGTCATATGTTAATAAGCTCAAAGTTTTGGTCTCATAATCATTAGGATTTCCATATATGGACTGGAGAAAATTGACTGTGTTTGATGCATAAAAACTTTATTTTATAAGAGAAACTTATTAATTTGATGGTAAACACGATTTTTCTGTCTGTTACAAACGAGTAAAATAAATGCACTGCAGCTTTAAGAACTCAAAAACTTCTCAAGTCCATATATGGAAATATATATGACATAGAAACCTTGAGCTCATTAACATATGCCCACTTTAATATATGAGTCAGAATACTGAACATGCAGTGATATGTAAATGTCAGCAGTGCATATGATAATGAGCCAGTGGGTGTGTCATAAACGTTCCCAAATAAATGACAATCAGGTTGTAAAGAAGTCTTAAAGGTACAGTAGCAAGAATTCATGGTCATTTCATGGTAAACATGAACATCTGGCTCTTTCAAGTAAGTAGAATAAATGCACTGCAGCTTTAAGAAATCAAAACTTCTCCAGTTCATATATCTCCAGTTCACTGCACATTCATTATTCATTGCATATTCATTATTCATCATATCATTGCATATTTATTATTCAGCAACTGGTTATTCAGCAAAAGTAACTAAATATGCGATGATATATAAATGTGGGCGGTCCTATGTTAATGAGCTCATGGTTTTGACGTCGTAATCGTTTCCCTACATGGGCGAGAGAAGTTTCAAGTGCACATGTTAACGAGCCAGTGGATGTCATAATCATTTCCAAATGAATGACAGTGTTGATGCGTGAACGTTTGGCCGATCATATCAGAGGTCATTTGCATATCTCAGAGGTCATAAAGATGTCTTAAAGGTACAGCAGCAAGAACTGGCCGTTTAGTTGTAAAGTTAAATGAAGTTACAACTGTGTGATGCATGAAACCTTATTTTATAAGTGCACTTCAGGGAGAAACTAAATGCTAGAGGAATATGGCCCATAGCAGGAGGGAACATTATAGTATTTGGATGATATTTTGTGCTCTCGACTCGCGCGGCGGCTCTGGTTTCTGTCAGACGTCTGTGTTAAATAAGCTTCCTCTGCGAGTGCAATCAAAGGGTCATTCAGGGCATCTGCTCATGAAGTGCACTAGTAATGATTTGGATGTTGTTTTGAGTTCCTCTGTTGAGGTAGACAATCTTTATTTTTGGCCGAAATGGCTGGAATTTGTCAAGTCTGCTAATGCTTCAGCCTTTCTGACTCAGTTTTGTTGTGTACCGCCCACTTTTCATGATCCAAGTTGGTAAAAATCCCATTTTACGTATTTTTTTTGCTATTTTATTAACTTATTTTAAGAAAGTTATTTTTCCAACGCTATTGAATGATGATTCCACATCGAGGCAACTGAAATGTAACCAAAGTTGTGCGTTTGCAGTCTGAATTGATTGAGAGAGAAAGATTATGATGTACAATAAAAAAATTGCATTTGAATAACATGCATTTCATCATGCTTCTGAAAAACAAAAGCCACAATCAATAGACTTTTTCATACAGCATGATCAGACTGATTCACAAACAAACGATTCTTTTGATGAATCAGACAAAAAAGACTCACAGACTGAAAATAAATGATATTTTACAGTTGTGAGTTTGGAGTCTGAATGATTGAGAAAATTGAGTGCTGCAAATCAGTAAAATGATGAAACAACTTTCCATTGGTTTGTTCTTTTCAGTACTTGAGTCACAAGCAAATGGTTCCTTTGAATAGGTTATTTTAATGAATCATCAAGAGAGACTCACAGGAACGAATGAGTTATCAGTTCAAATCAGTTTAACTAATTACATGTTTATGAAGTACAGTTTAACAAATATCTCTGGTTGTTCTGTTTTCCGGAGGCATTGAAGACGTGACATCAGGCAGTTGTGCTGCTTTACATATGATCTTTCTTGACAACGTTGGAGGTTTTGTGCTTTTGAATTTAATTAGCATTCCTGAGCCATTAAGTAACGAGCGTGCTGCTACAGGACCTGCCGTAAACAGCTGATCTGCGAGGATGTTTCTCATCGAGGGAGCAGGTACTCTCTCTTTCTCTGAGCGTCTGCTGGAGAAATGAAGAACCTGAAGGAATGCCAAGAATCCCTGTGTTAAAGTTCACACTATATCTCCATTTGCGCCTGGATGGCGGGAAATGGAAGACAGCTGTGTGAGTGTGTTGTGCATGACGACGGACACATGAATCACATGATATTTGGCGGTTTTAAGATCATTGCCATTAGCCTGTAATAGGGCTGTACGATATGGGGGGGGGGGGGGGGGGGGGGTTGCTGGGCTCTTTTGACTATTCCAGTTGTTTGGATTTTGCTAACACCGTGTCTCCTGATAATATCTCCCAAGGGTAACATGTAAAGCGTGAAAAGTAACGGCCCTAGTACTGAGCCTTGAGGTACTCCATACTGCACTTGCGATCGATATGATACCTCTTCATTCACTGCTACGAACTGATGGCGGTCAGATAAGTACGATTTGAACCATGCTAAGGCACTTCCACTAATGACAACAAAGTATTCTAGTCTATTTAAAAGAATGTTGTGGTCGATAGTGTCGAACGCAGCGCTAAGATCCAGTAGAACTAATAAAGAGATACAACCACGATCAGATGATAGAAGCAGGTCATTTGTAACTTTAATGAGAGCAGTCTCAGTACTATGATACAGTCTAAATCCTGACTGGAATTCCTCACAGATACCATTTTTCTCTAAGAAGGAATATAATTGTGAGGATACTACCTTTTCTAGTATCTTTGACAGAAAAGGGAGATTTGCTTTGCTGCAGAATTTCAACACCACTAACATCAATTCCATGTGACCGTATTAAATCTAGAGTTTGATTTTGACAATGAGTAGGTCCTGAAACGTGTTGTCTAACTCCAGTAGAGTTCAGAATGTCTATGAATGCTGATCCTAATGCATCTTTTTCATTATCGACATGGATATTAAAATCGCCAACAATTAAGACTTTATCTGCAGCCAGTACTAACGCAGACAGAAAATCAGCAAATTCTTTAATAAAGTCTGTATGGTGCCCTGGTGGCCTGTATACAGTAGTCAGTACAAATATCTTAGGGGATTTATCAATAACATAAATGATAAATTCTCTAGATAATGTTATACGCAGCACCATAACTTCAAACGAGTTCTACTTAAAGCCTGCCCTCTGAGAAATACTGAGAATATTGCTATAAATTTTAGCAACACCTCCCCGTTTACCTTTTGGACGTGGCTTATTTTTATAGCAGTAATCTTGGGGGTTGGACTCATTTAAAGTAATGTATTCATCTGGTTTTAGCCATGTTTCTGTCAAACAGAGCAAATCTAGGTTATGATCATTGATCAAATCATTTACAAAAAGTGCTTTTGTAGAAAGGGACCTGATATTCAGTAAGCCAAGCTTTATCAATTGTTTCTCTGTATTGTAAACATTTTTTATTTGTTGAACATCAATTAAATTGTTACTCTTAATTTGGTTTGGATGTTTTCTGTATTTTCTAGTTCGGGGAACAGACACAGTCTCTATAGTGTGATAGCTAGGTGAAAGAGTCTCTATGTGCTGAGAATTAACTGACTTCTGTGACGTGAGGCGGCTAGCAGACGGTCGGTTTAGCCAGTCTGTCTGCTTCCTGACCTGGGCCCCAGTTAGTCAAGTACAAACTCTAAGACTATGTGCCATATTTCTAGAGAGAAGAGCAGAACCACCCCTGGAGGGATGAACACCATCTCTTTTCAACAGGTCAGGTCTGCCCCAAAAAGTCATCCAATTTTCTATAAAGTCTATGCTATTCTGTGGGCACCACTTAGACATCCAGCCATTGAGTGACGACAGTCTGCTATGAATCTCATCGCCCCGGTAAGCAGGGAGCGGACCAGAGCATATTACAGTGTCTGACATCGTACTTGCAAGTTCACACAACTCTTTAACATTATTTTTAGTGATCCCTGACTGGCGAAGTCGAACATCATTAGCGCCGACGGGAATAACAATCTTACTGAATTTACGTTTAGCATTAGCCAGCACTTTTAAATTTGCCAAGATGTCAGGCGCTCTGGCTCCCGGTAAACAATGGACTATGGTGGCTGGTGTCTCTATTTTCACGTTCCGTACAATAGAATCGACAATAACTAGAGCACTTTCATCAGGTTTCTCAGTGGGTGCCTCACTGAGTGAGGAGAACCTGTTTGATGTTCCGATCGGAACGGAAGAGTGGTGTTTTGACCCGAGACTAGGCCGCCTCACAGTCACCCAGCTGCCCTGCTGCACGGGCTTTACCGGAACCGAACAATGTACAGGACTCCCTGAGCTAGTCACATCCAAAGCAGGATTTACAGGCCTCACATTCTTACTGTCCTCAGCTAAAGTTTGGATGCGTGTCTCTAATTCTGAAACCTTCTCTGTCAGCCTAACTATTTCCCTGCATTTATCACATGTGAATCCCTCATCGCCGACAGAGAGAGATAAACTATACATGTGACATGAAGTGCAAACAACAATAGCAGGAGAAGAAGCCATTACTCACCGTGACTGATGAATGATACAGACTGAACTTACCACTTACCACTGTTGTTTGATGAACCCGTGAAAAACGGAGCGAGAGAGAAATGAAAACGGAGCGAGAAAAAAGAAAACCGTAATAGGCACGAATAGACACGCGAATGGAACCGCGAGTAACAAGCTAGCGGCTAACGAATGCTAACACGCTGCACTTGCGGTTTTAAACGCGAACGATCAAATTAGTTTGATAGATACTACCAGAAATATGGTGGGAATGTAGTTATATATTATCACTTTAAACAACAGAGAGTGAAAGTAAGGTAAAGATTCATTAAAAAAGCAGAGCTACAATCGCAAACCTCTCAGCAGCACAACAGACAGAGACAGACTGAAGCAATCAGGCAACCCCAGATTATAGGGTTGTCCACTTGACAGACAAAGCTTCCCCAGAGCAACAACTCTGCTGTTTTCTGTTTTGAAGGTCTTTTTGCGAGTATTTTCAGTAAGTGTTGTAAAACAATCATGCATCTCATGGCAGCAGTTTCAGGACAGGTTTGCGTTTGTCCCGCAGGTGTGTGTGGAGAGCTTTCAATGAAGCGTTGATGTGAGCTTTTACAGGAAGTGCAGGCTGAGTGTGTTTACTGAAGCTGTCAGAGGAACGTCCAGCCAAAGAGTCCTTCTGGCTTCAGACGCATCGCCTTTTTCCACTTTAAAAACACCACTCAGAGCTGAGGTGCGTTTCATTTGTTTTGTGTATCAATCGTAGAGAATATGGACCTTTTTCACATTTCCGGGTTTCTCAGCAGAAGTTGTGTTAACTTCATAAGCAATGAATGGGAGAGTACCACAAATATATATTTTTTTGCATTCCCATTTGCTCAAAAAGCAAAAGAAAAACGGCAGTCAGAAGAGAGAACAATGTCAAATTTACCATCCCTCCCAAAGACGCTGCGTTAGAAACACCATCGCATTAGCTATATAATACAAAGTATAGTGTTATAAATGTACATACATTTAAAAAAAACCTAAACATCACAACACTCACCACGCTCTCCCAGCTTTTATAGGTGCAAAGACCTATCTCTGATATGTGACCCTGCAGCACAAAAGCAGTCATGAGTAACACAGGTATATGTGTAGCAATAGCCAACAATACATTGTATGGGTCAAAATTATACATTTCTCTTTTATGACAAAAATCATTAGGATATTAAGATCATGTTCCATGAAGATATTTAGTAAATTTCCTACCGTAAATATATCAAAACTTCATTTCTGATTAGTAATATGCATTGCTAAGAACTTCATTTGAACAACTTTAAAGGAGATTTTCTCAATATTTAGATTTTTTTGCTCCCTCAGATTCCAGATTTTCAAATAGTTGTATCTCAGACAAATATTGTCCTATCATAACAAACCATACATCAATGGAGAGCTTATTTATGCAGCTTTCAGAAGATGCATGAATCTAAAAAAAATTTTAATTAACCCTTATGACTGGTTTTGTGCTCCAGGGTCACACATCAAACCTTACTCAAGGTCTGCTCTCTAAAAATCTATTTATTTTATCAGGAGATAAAAACCTTCTTACCTTTTTTTAAAGTGAGGAACCTTTCACAAAGAAGCTTTTGTGAAACAGAAAGGCTCTTCAGATGTTAAAGGTTCTTTATTAAACCATTTAGACAAAAAAAAAGTTCTTCTATGGCATCACGAAGCACCTTAATTTTAAAGAGTGTATAAAAAAAACTTTTGAAGACTTGCGATGCTGATGACCGTTAAAGAGTGATCACAGGCTTGAGAAAAGGGTTCATTGTGTGACTGTTAGATTGCACTGTTTTTGGCGTTTGGGCGCTTCAGATGTGTTTGTAATACAAGCCTGTGTGCTTCCTGTAAGCGGTTTTGACAGAGAGCGACTGTGAGGGAAAAACAAATGATATTTGACTCTTTCATGCGCACTTCATCCATCTTTCCAACCTGTTTTCGATGAGAGATTCAAATGCGTTTCACATGTGCTGCACTGCGCTCATAGCCTCCTCTGCTCCCTCCAGATTATCAGCTGAAGTTTGCATATGATCGGCGTGTGTGTGATGGACAACCTTTGCATATTTGCATAATGCTGATTGGATCATTCGGACGCAGCTGCAGAAGTGCATGACTCGATGTGCCTGATTAGATGCTTCCTGGAACACAGACCATTCCGTCTTAGAACCTGCTCACATTGACTGAACGCAAGCTTTGGTTTGTTTTTGATGGGATTATTTTTTATATTTGTAAAGAAAATAATATTTATAGTGTGTTCATGTACAGACTGGATGATGATCAGATCAGATCTGTGTGTGTCAGACAAAAATCTGACTGGATTATTACAATTAATGGCTAAATGAATGTTTGGAAATGTAAACTGATATTTCCTACTGACACACTCCAGCAAGAGATAGAAATAACTTAAAACCTTATTTAGCTGCTGAAAATACTCGTGTTTTAATCATTTTAGCCATTTTATTTATTTATTTTTTAATATATTTATTGTTTTATTACATTTCATTACATTACAATTTTAAATATTTTAGAATTGTGTGTATAATATATATATATAATTTTTAATTACATTATTTTTTTGAATGTACTTTAAATAATTAAAATATTGTGGAATTCTGTTTGTGTATAATATCTAAATTTTTTAATTGCATTAAGGAAAAAAAACTTAAATATTTAAATATTTTAGAATTGTGTGTGTACATGTACAGTATATTAGTCCTGTCAAATAATTAATTGTGATTAATCACATCCAAAATAAAAGTTTTTGTTTACATTATGTGTGTGTTCTGTGTATATGTATTACGTATATATAAATAGACACACATGCATGTATATATTTCAGAAAAATATGTTTGTATATTAAATATATTTATATATAAATTTAAATATATACATGTAAATATTTTCTAAATATATGCTGTATGTGTGTGTATTTATGATACATAATAAATATACACAGTACACACATTATGTAAACAAAAACTTTATATATATATATGCATTTTAATATTTTAATTTAAATAGTTTCATAAAGCAATGAATATAAACATATGTGCATGTATTTGTTATATTATAATAATAAATCATAAACAGTTATAAATAAAACAGTATGTATATATTATTATATTAATTTGTTTTTCACTTAATTTTTTACAATTAATATTTAAACAAATATTTTCAGTTATTTTACTTAAGTTAAATATTTTCATGAAACAATTAATGCATTGTATTCATATTTCCCCTAAATTAATTTGGAATATTGGAATGGAATGCAATCGAATATTGAATTATTTTCACTTAAGTGCACCAATTTAATAAGAACCAGCAATATATTTACCTGCGTATGTTTTTAATAAATCATTTAAACCATGAAAAACCTTATGAACATTTTTGAGCGATGTGCTCAGTGAGTCAGTTTTGAATTGATTCATTTGAACTGACTCACAGAAATGTTGAACATCTCTAGTTCTCTTCTGTTCTGCTGTTGGTCAATCGGGCCGCTGTCCGACTCGCTCTACAATGACTCTCATTGAGAGAGTGTGCTTGTTTTGGAGTGGAGGGTGGAAAGTGTGCAGCTGGGAAGGTTCCCCTCAGTCAAAGACATATTAATAGCCAAGTGACACACGGCACAGGTTGAGCGGCGCAGGAATGCCTGGCAGATTTCTGCACATATTGTTGGGATTAGGACACTCGCCAAAACAAATCACCTGGAGTCGGTGGGCAATGCGCTGGGTTTCTCTGCAGCAGAAGTCGCTGTGAGATGTTTGTCTGACGCTCGCTGTCGCTTTCTGACTTTAATTTGTGCATCTTGGCTGCGGTTCATCTTGGACCGGTGGAGCAGCTGAATAAATACACAAATGAATCCATTTCAGTATCAAAACTCGCTTGCAGGCGATTGCCAAATAAAACACGGTGTCCCTCCGTGATGTGTTTGGCAGAGACGCCGCTTATCTTTTATCTTAAAGGAGTAGGTCACTCAAAAATGAGAAATCTGTCATCATTTACTCATGTCGTTTCCAACCTGTTTGAGCTTTTAACCCTCATTCGGGTTTGTTTTGACCTGAAAGAGATGCGGAAAAATTTCCACAAAAAAAGCAGTTTTTAGTAACATAATTTGCAAACGCTTTAAGAACCTCAAAATCCACATCATTTGCAGATTTTTTTATTTTTACATGATAATTTAAGATGTATAAAAGTTTTTGACTTGGGTATGCACTATTAGATGCCAAAACACTTTTGTAAAATTACCTATGAAGATAGTGTCAAAAACATTTCTCAAATATATTTAGCTTTATTCCTGTATCTCTCACACTTTTGGACTGAATTGTGTTGATATGCAGCACATCTATTGATTAAACCATTGCAGCATGAAAACTGATCACTTCTTTATCTTCATTCAATATGCAGCTATGAGTAATATGTTGTTTTGTTAGAAATAAACAGGTAGGTTTCATAAATTCTCTCCGAGCAATCATGAGTTTATTTAAATTCTGTTTATCACAATAGAGATAATTCTCACTCTCTATATGCACTTCTAAATTTCGTAAAATTATATATTCAAATAATATTTCTCCATTAATATTGAAAATAATTAATTATATATTTATTTATTTATTTATTTATTTACACATGCACATACAATAATTTCAAAGAATAATTTTTTCAATGTTTTTATTAATACAAAAGGGGTAAATGCAGTAAAAGCTCATCTTCGAAATGTTTTCAACATGAACTAGTGTTGTTTAAAGAGACAGAAATAAAAACTCTTCCATCATCTGCCTTCATTTGTGTGGAACACAAGAGAAGACTTCAAGCAAAACTGTTCTTAAGGCGTGTGTATTGTGTTTGAGTCTCTGCTGAGGAGGGTTTGAGGCCCACAGATATTTATAATGGAGCTGTAATTGCTGATTATGTTCCTGGAAGACGGTGTCACAGCGGCGTAAACAGAGACTGACCTCAGCACATTCACCGGATCACGCTGCGCTCATCTGTTTATTTCAAAGACTACCTCAGAGTTTATTTAAAAGGTGACTTGAGCAAGAATGCAATCTAAGCGATCCCGACGGGCTTCGTATTGTTGTATCTCTCTGCGCTGGATAGAGGATAGACAGGCAATGCTGGAGAAATGACTGTACAGTGTTAAGTTATTCATACAGATTATTCACAGGCATAACTCCTGCTGCTTGCTGTCTGAAACAAACCTCTGAACTGTTGTTTATCTAGATTTTTAATGCTTTTTTTTAAATAATAATAATAATAATTATGCATATATGAAGCATTTATTTAAAAAAAATATTTAATTTTTTTTATTTTATTCATATACATTATTCACAGTCTGAAACAAATCTCCGATTTGGTTTCCTGGATCTAGATTTACTTTTTAATAATAGTAATAATTTTTTATCTAATGTTTTTTTTTTATTTTATTCATATACATTTTTCACAGTCTAAAATAAATCTCTAATTTGTTTTCCCGGATCTAGATTAGCATAATAATAATAATAATAATAATAATAATAATTTATTTATTTATAATACTGTAATGGGAATGCTTTTAGAAATGTTTTATTCTATTATTTATTAATTAAACATTTGTTATTTTTATTAAAAAAAAATTTATTCATACAGATTATTCAGAAGCATAACTTTAGTTATTATTTTTATAATTACTCTATTTACTATTAAGAATATTATACTAATATATCATTTTTGTAAAAATAAATATAATTAATTATTTATTCTTTATACCATTATTTAGTTCTTCAGTGGAAGTGTTCATTTAACATCAGCCTGGTACTTTAAGCACTTCACACAAAGCCAGCTGATCCGATTGGGTCATATGTTTGTAGAAAAGCTTGTGTCAGCTTTGTTCATCCTCTGAACGGATAGATATTGAGTAACGTGTCTTTTGGGTGGTCTGTGATCCTGCCTGATTTTACCCACCAATGCATACATTTTTTGAAAGTCTTTTGAGTTTTTCATAATAACATCGAGCGCTGAAGCAGGAAGTTGTTTTTAATAATAGCATCTCCTTTTCCACACGTTTGTGTTTTGTCAGTGTATGCGTGCCGTGGTGGATGTGTGTTAGTGTGAGGTTTGGCTTCTCGCTGTTCAGCCCCACATTTCCTCGCAGACAGCGTCGGCGTCCAAGCAAAATCATCTCCAACCGCTTCTGTCAGCCTCAAACCTCCTGCGCTCGCAAAACAAATCGGAGCTGGTGGTTTAAGAGCAGAAAATCTGCAGCGGACGAGCGAATGAGGACGGCTGTGTAATAATGTGCGTTTATTTGAAAGCGGCTGTGGGTCTGTATGAACAGCTGTTTCTGTCCTCTTCCACCTGCAGCAGTTTCTTAAAGCTCAGCTTCGATTAATGAGAGTTTTGTGCTTGAGCATTGGAGTTTAGACGGCAGGAAATTGGAGGATAAACTACCCTGCTTTTGTTCCAGGGGTGCCGGTTTTTGCGGCTTTATTGGTTTCCTGAAGTGAACTGCGTCTCCTCCACCCTTCACCTCAGTCTGTTCCTCCAAAACCAGCACCGGTCTGTGTTTATTCACAATCACAGGCCGTGAAATGCTTCTGTGAGGTTCTGCTGTGTTATAATCCATCTAAAACTATTTTAAACACTGTTTATTTTCTCATTTATGCATGCAGTTTTTATGATTGGAAATAAATGAGAGATTTTGTTTCAATTTAATATATATCAGGACCATTTTAAAATGAACCAGAAGGCAAAAGGAGGATTAAAAATGGTGAAAGCATAGAAGCAATGGTAAACATTTACAATTTTCCTTACATTTACTAGAAAAAAATGGTTTAATTAAAAAATTACTTTAAGCTATGAGGAAAGAGAAAAACATTTATTTCATAATGATAATTCCCCCCATTTTAAATTCTTATTATCCAATGAAAGGTTAGATTTTTGTGAATTTTTTAGATAAAAGATCACAAGGATTAACAATGCAGATTAGTTTTCACAGCCTTATTTGATCATATTTACCAAGGGTGCCAATATTTTTGTCCATGACTGTATGTATGTATATATAACACACACACACACCCATATATATGTTATATATTATATAACATATATATGGGTATTGATATTGACTTCCAGTATCATGGGGATCACCATTGAACAATGGAGGCAGATGTTTTAGGTAATATACTACAGGAAAACATGAAAACACAGCAGCTATGGAAGAAAATAAAAAATTATGGAAGGTCTAATAATATACAGTCTAATAATATCGCACATGATAAGTGGCTAGAATATTTTATAAAGTTATTATCTGATTCAAAATTTAATATAGATGCTGACTTTGAAAACTTTGTCACAGATTGTGTGAATAATTCTGAAGTTGCATTATTTAATGAAGATGAAATTTTAGATTTTTAAACAAGATTTTTAAAGCTATTATGTCAATGAGTAATGGAAAGGCTCCTGGACCAGACAGTATTATTATTGAGATGCTGAAAGCAATCAATGTCCTGTAATGCTCTCTTTATATAACAAAATACTAGATACAGGGGAATTTCCAGAGATTTGGTGTGAGGCTGTGATTTGTCCGTTATACAAAAATGGTGATAAAAATTATGTAGGAAATTATAGGGGGATCTCATTGCTTAATGTGGTTGGGAAAATGTTTACAAAGGTCTTGAACTGGAGATTAGTATCTTATGTAGAAGTGAATAATATGTTTTATGAAGAACAAGCAGGGTATAGGTTAGGTTATTCTACAATAGATAATATTTGTATTTTACAGTCGGTGGTTCAGAAATATATTGCAAAGCAAAAAGGAAGGATGTATTGTATATTTATAGATTTTTCTAAAGCTTTTGAGAGTGTTCAGCATAATGTTTTGTATTCCACTCTCATTAAGAATGGCATTGGTGGAAATGTTGAAACGGCTAATAATAAAATGTGACATTTTGTAGTTTTGTCTCATATTCATCTTTTAATCATATTTGCAAATGTCTTGACTCCACAGCCAACAGAGCAATTTTGCCTTTACTGATCCAATACTTATGGAGGGCACTGTAGTTACATAATTACATATATATATATATATATATATATATATATATATATATATGTATATGTGTGTAATGTATATAATATATTGTTTTAATAAGTTGCTGTTTTGCTGTGGCTGTGTAGTTAAAATTGGTATTGAGTGTTGTTAAATTTCTCAGGTAATGTAATGTAACTGTATTCATGAGCATGTTTTATGTCAGCTGCCCGTTTACAGACTGAGGCAATCACGATTCTGTCCAGCAGACCTTCACAGAAGTTGGTTAAAAGCCTCGAATGTGAAAATGAGTGGAACTCCCAGAGCTTTCAAAACAACCGAAGGGATTTAATTACACATACCTGGACAACTTACAGCATGGAAAATCCCTGAACGCTCGCTGCCCACGCCTGTGTCCGTCTGACCTACCGACTCCAGCCTGCAGAAGTCATAATAAGACTAATAATGACGAGGCCTGCGAGCCTCTGTGTGTCATCGTCAGAATCCTGCAGCGTTTCATGAAGTCTGCTCATCAATCACTGCAGCTGTTGCTCAGTTACCGCTGTTATTATAGGCACAGGTTTGGAGACTTTTGCAAAGCAATAATCCTGGTTTTAGGCTCCTAACGGCGTCTTTAATGGTGGAGATTCCCTGCCTGGTGTATGAAAATGTACCCAAAATCTTGTGTACTGTAAATTAACCATGGTTTATTTGTAGCAAAAGCAGGCCCGGTTCAACAGGCACCCTCAAACGAAATCAGTAGCACTCTCAGTTATAGCTGTAATAATGCCATTTCATTGCAGATTTGGCAAACTATCTAGTGCGTTATGGTTTGCGCTCTTGGAGATAGTTTTTATTTCAAAGAACCCAACAGCCAATCAGAGGCATTGAAGTTAGCATCCACTCACCTCTTATTGTCATTATTTTTGTTCAGGTGTTGCGTTGAGCAGGAATCATCTCATTATAACTAATCGGGAAAAGCCGATTAGTCACCAGAAGAGACAGATGACAGCTCGCGTAAGTGTTTTAAATACTTGGTCGCAGTTCTATTGTTTAAATTATTTACTTGCTGCTAGGAAGGAATAGTTTAGGAAGGAAAACACACGCAGAAGGCTACGTAACCCTGCTAACCTGCGCCCTATCTCTACATCTTCCACTGTACCTCTTTCTTTCTCTGTAGGTCTTTGGAATTGCCAGTCAGCTGTCAACAAAGCCGACTTCATTTCTGCTTTTTCCTTACATTCCACACTCAGCATCCTGGGCTTGACTGAGACCTGGATTCGTCCAGAAGACTGGGCAACCCCAGCTGCTCTCTCTCACAATTTCTCTTTCTCTCACACCCCTAGGCAAGTTGGCCGGGGTGGGGACACTGGTTTGCTCATTTCTAACAATTGGAAATACTCTACCCACTCTCCCCTAGGCAATCTCAACTCATTTGAATCTCATGCCATTACTGTAACAGCTCCTATAAGACTCCAGATTGTGGTAATCTACCGTCCCCCTGGCCAAACTCTATCAACCTTCCTAGATGAGCTGGACGGACTGCTGTCCTCATTCATGGAGGATGGCACTCCACTCTTAGTCTTCGGCGATTTCAACATTCAACTAGACAGGCCTTATGCTACAGACTTCCAGTCACTCCTAGCTTCATTTGATCTCAAACGCCTCACCACTACTAGCACGCACAAATGAGGCAACCAACTCGACTTAATTTACACACGCAATTGTTCTACAGATAACATTCTGGTACAACCACTACATATCTCTGACCATTTCTTCATTACATTTACTTTACATTTTTCTACCCAGGTGCCACCATCTCCCTTACCGGTTACTTTCAGACCCAACCTACGCTCCCTTTCCCCTCCCTTCTTTCCTCTGTAGTATCCTCCTCTCTTCCCTCGCCTACCCATTTCTCTTCTTTGGATGTGAATGCAGCTACTGACACTTTATGCTCTACCTTAACCTCTTGTCTAGACGACATCTGTCCTCTCTCCTCCAGGCCAGCACAGGCTGCCCCTTCTAACCCCTGGTTATCCGATGTTCTTCGTGAGAATCGGACCAAACTCAGAGTGGCAGAGAGAAAATGGCGCAAATCAAACGATCAGTCGGACCTGTGTAGGTATCAGTCTTTGCTTTCATCTTTCTCTACTGAAGTCCACAATACCAAATCCTCACATTTCCACAACAAGATCAACAGCGCTCCAGACATGCGTAATCTCTTCAGAACATTTAATTCTCTCCTCTGTCCCCCTCCTCCACCTCCCACCACTTTGATAACCGCTGACAACTTTACCACTTTTTTCACAGACAAAACTAGAACAATCAGTAACCAGTTCTCAACTCCACAGGACCTCCAATCAACCACATCCACTGCTCTAACTCCCATCTTCTCTTTCTGTCCCCTCACCGGGGCAGAAGTATCCAAACTTCTCCTCTCCAAATCACTCACTTTTTTTATTGTCACATCACCACAGCACGTGTGCCTTCGTGAGTGAAATTCTTGAGAGCGTGCTCCAGACACTGCAGAAACAATTTACATATAGACAATTTACATATAAACAATTTACATATAGACATTACCATACATACGTACAGACTTATACAGATGACAATGTGTAATATACACATACATATACTCAGTACACATAGTGTACTATTAGACAGACATACAGTTACCGATACACATTATACACAGTATGTAGTACACATTCTACGTTATATACACACAGTAATATGCGAAGATGCAGCAGATTATATATAAACCGGATGTGCAAATGTCATGGATGTGCATTGGATGGTATCCAGTGCTGGCAAAAAGATTGTTGTATTTGTGCAGTAGTGTACTGGTAGTCCAGTTTGAACTGTATTGGAATTAAGGTGCAGTGCGTGGTATATTGTAAAGTGGGAGTGTGCTGTAGGGTGTATTAGTTTTTACTGTTCATTAGCCTGATAGCCTGAGGAAAAAAGCTATCCCTCAGTCGGCTAGTGCGGGATCGGATGCTGCGGAGACGTCTTCCTGAGGGCAGCAGAGAGAGCAGTCTGTGGGACGGGTGGCTGGAGTCATTGATGATCCTCCGGGCTTTCTTTATACACCGCCTGGTGTAGATGTCCTGGAGGGAGGGAAGCTCACCTCCAACAATGTGACGGGCAGTTCGCACGACCCTTTGCAGAGCTTTGCAGAGCTTTCCAGCCATTTTTGCAGCTTTGCAGAGCTTTGCAGAGCTTTCCAGCCATCCTACAACATGTCCTCTCGACCCAATCCCCTCACACCTTCTCCAAACAATCTCTCCCACACTCTTATCGGCACTCACATACATTATCAACACATCTCTCCTCACAGGCATCTTCCCCACAGCATTCAAGCAGGCTCGGGTAACCCCACTGCTCAAAAAACCTACATTAAACGCTTCTCTTTTAGATAACTACAGACCTGTCTCTCTCCTTCCATTCGTAGCGAAAACACTCGAACGAGTTGTCTTCAACCAGCTCTCACGGTTTCTTTCAAAGTACAACAAACTGGATGCTAAACAGTCAGGTTTCAGGAATGGGCCATTCAACAGAGACTGCGCTTTGCTCTGTCACTGAAGCCCTGCTAATTGCAAAGGCCGATTCCAAATCATCAGTCCTCATTCTGCTGGATCTTTCTGCTGCTTTTGACACTGTCAATCATCAGATTCTCCTGTCTACCCTCTCATCACTGGGCATCACTGGGATTCCACTTCGCTGGTTTGAATCCTATCTCACCGGTAGATCTTTCAGGGTGGCCTGGGGAGGGGAGGTATCCAAACCACATCAACTGGTCACTGGAGTTCCTCAGGGATCGGTTCTTGGACCCCTCCTCTTCTCCACATACACTACATCGCTGGGTCCCATCATACATGCACATGGCTCCTCCTATCACTGCTACGCCGATGACACACAGCTCTATCTCTCTTTTCAACCAGATGACCCAACGGTAGCTGCACGGATCTCAGGCTGCCTGGCGGACATCTCGGCATGGATGAAAGAACATCACCTACAGCTCAACCTGGCAAAGACGGAACTTCTTGTCTTCCCTGCCACTCTGACTCTACAGCATGACTTCACGATTCAGTTAGGCTCATCAATGATCACCCCATCAACTTCGGTCTTGATCTTCAACGAGCCCAAAAGAGCGCATGTTACACCTCTCTTCATCTCCTTGCACTGGCTACCAGTGGCAGCTCGCATCAAGTTCAAGACACTGATGCTTGCATACAGAACTACCACAGGCTCAGCACCCTCCTACTTCCACTCACTATTATGAACCTACATCCCCTCCAGAAGTCTGAGATCTGCTAGTGAGTGATGCCTTGTGGTACCATCACAGAGAGGCTCAAAATCACTCTCCAGAACATTCTCGTTCACCATTCCTGGCTGGTGGAATAATCTTCCCACCCCTATCCGGAATGCTGGATCCCTGTCAATCTTCAAGCAACAACTGAAAACTCATCTCTTTCGGCAGTACTTGACTTCATCCTAAACTCAAAAAAAAAAAAAAAAATCACTCTTTCCCTCTATCTTTCTCTCCTTCCCTTACTAGCTTGTACTTATTTGAACAATGACTGAGACTTGGTGTTATGAGTACTTCCTCTGTCTGATTGCCTCTTCAAGATGAATCGCTTCTTGTATTCCCTAATTGTAAGTCGCTTTGGATAAAAGCGTCTGCCAAATGACTAAATGTATAACAAAGTGTAGACGCGATGTTAATAAGACATTAATTGTGCAGCATAGAGAACTTGATTGATTATAACGTGTCTTTGTGAGATCGCGATGAACAAAAATGAGTGACAGATAAACGGAATATTCTTTGTGCCATAACAATGGACTATACACACACACATATATATGTATTTACAGCTTCCGGTGTCATCCACTTCAAGCTATTTTAAGCTGTACAAAACTGGTGTGTCTTACCATATTATTTTAAGGGGAAAGGGAAGTGGTGTGTGGCCAAGTATGGTGACCCATACTCGGAATTTGTGCTCTGCATTTAACCCATCCAAGTGTACACACAGTAGTGAACATACACCCGGAGCAGTGGGCAGCCAATGCTGCGGCGCCCAGGGAGCAGTTGGGGGTTCGGTGCCTTGCTCAAGGGTCTCACCTCAGTCGTGGTATTAAGGGTGGAGAGAGTGTTGGTTATTCACTCGCCCACCTACAATCCCTGCCGGACCTGAGACTCGAACCCACGACCTTTGGTTACAAGTCCGACTCTCTATCCATTAGGCCACGACTGCCCCTTAGTGTACTGTATTATCATAATTATGAAGAGTTTTATCATTTACCGCACTGTTATTCTTCTCGCAATTTCCCTACAGCGCTAATGAACCGGAAGTCTCGCCCATTTACAGAAAATGGCTGACTTCCGTGTTGAAAAATAAGGTGGATATATTTTAAAATATTTGTTCTTTAATAAATTAGCCCTGGGTGTGTAACAAATGTATTTTAGTTCAAATGTTTATTTAGCATTTTTTGAAGTTAATGCAAATTGTTCATAGTAGATTATTCTTGTGGAAATTTTTAATAACACATTAAGAATAGCCTGCTTCAATGCCAAACTGTATCAAAACATACAGCTGCTGGTGTTAGTTATATAGGCTAGTACTTACAGCACAGTCATGGATACTTAAAAAACACAGCTGGTCCACTTCACCACCCTCATTTTGTCAGCCTCAGTTCAATAATGTTAAAAATGCATTTTCCACTGTTAATTTCAGACACATGCGGGAGGGAAACACTCGCTCCCTTTATGAGTTTCTCCTCTGGCACCTTCAGTAGCCGCTCTCACAGACTTTCCAGCTTCACTTTGTTTTTCCTGTAACTCTCTCCCCAGACCTTTTTTCATTTATTTACCATGACGCAATGTTCATTAGGCCCAACGAGGCTTTTCTGCCCAGGCCTCCGCTGCTTTCAGGGGCATTTGGGTTTCTGAGAAAGTGTTCCTCGGCGGCTCGCATGTCCAATCCACCGGTTAATTCTTCCTGACCTGAACGACACCAAAGCTCTTCAATAACGTGCTTCAAAGACTCCAAATCCCCCACGGGTCGAGTGTCAGATGGGCAAAGGCCAGCGGGACGGTCAGTAAAACAAAACGTGTGACAAGAAGAGTCTTCAGATGACTACGACTACAGTCTGTGACGGACATCAGATACCCAGAGAGAGTGAAATCAATCACGCTTTTGGCTCAAACTGTGAGAGAGAGTCACTAAAATGATGCATTATCTAAATCAAACAGCGGGTTATTTGAATGACGAGTCAGCTAATCACTCTTAAAAGGAATAGTTCACTCAAAAATGAACATTTTCAGGCCATCCAAGATGTAGATGGGTTTGTTTCTTCTTCAGGTTTGGAGAAATGTACAACCCAAATTCTGAAAATGTTGGTACATTTTTTAAATTTGAATAAAATGAAAACTAAAAGAATTTCAAATCACACGAGCCAATATTTTATTCACAATAGGAAACATAACAAATTTTTAAACTGAGAAATTTTACAATTTTATGCTCAAAATGAGCTCATTTCAAATTGTATGCCTGCTACAGGTCTCAAAATAGTTGGGACGGGGGCATGTTTACCATGGTGTAGCATCTCCTCTTCTTCTCAAAACATTTTGAAGACGTCTGGGTATTGAGGTTAGGAGTTTCTGAAGTTTTTGTGTTGGAATTTGGTCCCATTCTTGCCTGATATAGGTTTCCAGCTGCTGAAGAATTCATGGTCGTCTTTGTCATATTTTTCGTTTAATGATGCGCCAAATGTTCTCTATAGGTGAAACATCTGGACGGCAGGTCAATTCAGCACCTGGACTCTTCTACTACGAAGCCATGCTGTTGTAATAGCTTCAGTATGTGGTTTTGCAATGTCCTGCTGAAATACACATCATCTGGAGGGGAGCATATGTTGCTCTAAAACCTTTTATATAGCTTTCAGCATTCATAGTGCCTTCCAAAACATGCAAGCTGCCCATACTGTATGCACTTATGCACCCACCATACCATCAGAGACGCTGGCTTTTGAACTGAACGCTGATAACACGCTGTAAGGTCTCCCTCCTCTTTAGCCCAGAGGACACAGCGTCTGTGGTTTCCAACAAGAATGTCAAATTTGGACTCGCCTGACCGTAGAACACTTTTCCACTTTGAAACAGTCCATTTTAAATGAGCCTTGGCCCACAGGACACGATGGCTCTTCTGGACCATGTTCACATATGGCTTCCTTTTTGCATGATAGAGCTTTAGTTGGCATCTGCAGATGGCATGGCGAATTGTGTTTACTGACAGTGGTTTCTGGAAGTATTCCTGGGCCCATTTAGTAATGTCAATGACAGAATCATGCCGATGAGTGATGCAGTGTGTCTGAGGGCCTGAAGACCACGGGCATCCAACAAAGGTCTTCGGTATTGTCCCTTACGAACAGAGATTTCTCCAGTTTCTCTGAATCTTTTGATGATGTTATGCACTGTAGATGATGAGATTTGCAAAGCCTTTGCAATTTGACATTGAGGAACGTAGTTTTTAAAGTATTGCAGAATCTTTTTATGCACTCTTTCACAGATTGGAGAGCCTCTGCCCATCTTTACTTCTGAGAGACTGCCTTTCTAAGACATCCCTTTTATAGCTAATCATGTTACAGACCTGATGTCAATTAACTTCATTAGTTGCTAGATGTTCTCCCAGCTGAATCTTTTCAAAATTTCTTGCTTTTTCAGCCCTTTGTTGCCCCCGTGCCAACTTTTTTGAGACCTGTAGCAGGCATCAAATTTGAAATGAGCTCATTTAATGGATAACAGTTTAAAATTTCTCCGTTTAAACATTTGTTATGTTCTCTCTGTTCTATTGTGAATAAAATATTGGCTCATGTGATTTGAAAGTGTTTCTGCATTTATAAAAGCAGTTTTAATGCATTAATTATGCCTTGCAATGCTCCTTAGAATGCATTGTAGAATCTCATGAATAATAGTAACCACAGTTAATACATTATAACACTTATCAATTCATTGTTACACTATGCATTTTAAATTCGGTTATAATTATTTACAACAAGATATAATGTACTACAATGCACATTATGAATGATTAAAATGCATTATACCCTTTAATAACCCTTTATAATGCATTATACATAAAGACTTTAAGTAAAGTGCTACTAAATATTTCTTCATTTTTGATCATAATAATAAGACATTCAGATTTACAGAAGGATCCATCTGTGATTAATCACCTGCATTTGTAGCAACTTCCTTTGAGACGCTCAGGAGAGTAAGTTGAGGCGTTGACGGATTGCTGCATGTTAATGTACATGAAATATTAATTCTCTTGAATGAGGGGCTGGTCTAGTGGTTTGTGTGTTCAGCGCTCATCTCTGTTTTTATAGGAGCAGTGTGATCGTAATCCAGAGCAGCTGCAGCTTTGTAAACACAATTAACCCTGGTAATTGGTGAATGTTGGTTTTGCGTTTAGACTCTCGGTGTGCAGCGGTTGCTCATGATGCCTCGGCGTTTGTGTTTCTCTCTTTATTTTTGAGGAGAAACTTTAATATGGTGGAATAAACTCGCACTTGAGTGTTTGATTTGACTGATGCAGTTCTCACACACAATAAACTCTGACCCCTCTTTCTCTCTCTCTGTGTGTGTGTGTCCCATGAGGCTCTGCTCCTTACCGTGGAAACACATGACATCATCATCTTCCCGATTGTTGTGTTTCTTCTCTCTGATTAAACCTGCTGAAGGTGTTCGACTGCCAACAGCCGTCAGCTTGAACTCACTCAATCAGTCAGAAATATGCTGTGCTTCTGCTTTGAACACCTTCATTTTCTTTAGTTTGTTTGACTGGTTAGTATTGTTGCTCATTATGTTAAATCTACCTAGGATCATTTCAGTAGCAGGTATTTTATTTTACTTTACTTTTTATTTTTTAATAATTATTTTATTCTTTATCATTTTATTATTCAATATTTATTATTATTATTATTTTATTTAACTATATTATTTGGTTTTAAGAAAAACTATGATGCTTTGATAACTTTTAAATACAGTTATACAGAATATTGTATTTTATTTATTAAAAAAAAAACAGTAAAAAAAATGTATTTTATTTTTACTCCTAATCCTAATCTGTATTTTGTTTAGTATTTAGTACGTATTTATTTCACTTCAGGTACATACATTTCATACCTAATATGAACAGGTGAATGTATTTTTGTAGTAATTCATAGATATTATGTGATTCACTAAAACAAACTCTCTGAATGAACCAATTCAGTGAAATGTTTGCCACTACTTTATGCTCAGATAGTGACTATTTTTAGTTATCTGCCGCCCAAACTGGTTGAGACAGAGCGGCTTGAACAGTGTTCAGGTTTAAGTTTGAAGTGAAGCTGATTTTAGCAGATGAGGAGGAATCACTAGTGCATGATGGGACATGTCCAGGAGTCGGGACGTTGGTTTTTCTGTTTGTTTTTTCTGTCTCTGTCCATCTCATTCAGGACCAGGTTCCTTGTTCTTTGATCCTGATAGATTCCCTTTGGCATAAGAATAATATTTCTGTCCCGCTCTGATCTGTGAGGTGTGACGACACGATGGAATCCATCCAGATTGTAATTTTTAATTTAGGAAATTGTTCCGTCACGATTGGCGTCTGAGTGCCGAGTGCTTTATGAGTGCCGTGTCATGAAGTCTTGCTCAAATAATCCTAGTTCTGCTCTTATTATACGTGCTGCTTCTGTAGTGTCAGTGTTTTTATGATCGAATATTTCAATCGGACAGAGATCCCAAAATAGATTGTGGGTCTGAAATATAATGTTTGCAGTTCTATATATTAAAATCCAAATAATCATGCATAGTTATGAGAGTTTTATTTATTTAAGCAAAAAAGCTGGTTTATTTATTTATATATTTTAAATTTAATATTTATAATAAAACTAGTTTTATTTGTATAGATTTAATTAAATCTTTTGAATAAAATTTAATATTCGTGTGTGTAAATACAGTAAATATAGAAAATAAGCAAAATATCTAAATACAAACACTAATTTTACTGTTTAGTGTATACAGTAAAATTTGTTTATTATTTATTTACTTAATTTTTATATAAAATACAACTCTTTTATATTATTATGTGAATATATGCATGTAGATTGATTACACACATATAACATATATATATATATATATATATATATATATATATATATATATATACACATAAATAAATCTATCTGTACAAGGCTGTGTGTCCAAATAATCATATAACCATGTGTTATGATCATTTATTCATTTATTTAAGGATATATGTCTCAAACTCAATGGTGTTGTTTCCCGAAACAAAATCACTGTGTTTTACAGATTTTACAGCAGTACTATGTCTTGCGGTGCATGTTTTCATGATTTCTTTGAGAAGACATGACAGGACTGTATTTAATACGCTGTACAGTATGTGTATGCTTCAAAATTAGTCCAAATGAAGACATGATCTCAGTATTTCCCGGTTCTTCCTCTCTGAATCTCTGTGTTTACGAGGGTTCAAACCTCTCTGAACGAGATCGGAGAGCGCTCACATTAGCAGGATGCAACCGGAGCCTGAGAAGTCAACTGTGTGCTCTCTGATGTCAAATAAACAGGAGCGAAGCGTTTGTTTTGATAGCGTGAGTTGGCGGCAGTCTGGAGAAGTGTTGATGTTAGCAGAGCTTGAGAAGGTCAGCTCCAGATACCTCCAGTACCTCATCTAAAATAACCTCGAGGGTTTGTTTGTTTCTGTCGACGCTGTATGATGGATTGAAGGCACTGCAGCTACCTGTCAGTCTATAAATAATATATTGTAAATATAATACATATGAAATGATTGATCCTGTCAGTCATAACACCTCTGGCCTTGTCGTGTATGTGGTGTGCTGACAGTAATTTTTAAATATAAAATTAATTCTAAATAGAATAAATAATTAATAAATTATTTAATAAAAAAAAAAACAATAATATAATACTTTCACAAGTTTTTTTTTGCATTACAGTTTTGAGAATTAGGGTGGAAAATATTTATATTTGTCATGAAAATAACGTCACAGTGCAAAAATTAATTCTCCTTTAAATAGGCTTTATTTTCTTTAATATTTAAAAATATCATATACAGTGATTTTTACTATAGCAACCTGTCAGTCATAATACCATTTACAGTATTTTTTTGTAATGAAATCACATTTATATGGCATAACAATAAACACTATAATGATGTATATTCAAATTATATGTAAAATATCAATACAATACTTTTTTCACAACAAGATTTCTTTTAAATTAAAGTATTGAGAATTGAGGTGGAAAATGTTTATATTTGTCATGAAAATAATGTCAATGCTATAAATAGGCAATGGCAGTTGTTTTAAATGTGCTATAGAAATAAAATCTCTATTGTATTGTAGATATCTGTCAGTTGCAGCACATTTGGCCTTTTGACTCCATGGGATGCTCATAATATTATAGTATATAGTTATAATAATACAATAATATAACACTTTCTCACTGCAAAATGTTTGCATTACATTATTGAGAATTAAGGTGTAAATGTTAATATATGTGTAAAAATTAATATAAATGTAAATATCTATAAATAAAATAATTAAAATTTAAATATAACATTTATTTATATAATACTATTTATTATTTTATAATTTTATTTATAAATCAATAAAATATCAAATGTAATATCTCTACTGTACAGCTACTGTACCTGTCAGTCGTAACACCTGTGCTGTCGGAGCTGATAGCGCATGAATGAAGGGGATTTGTCGGTAATCCTCACTGATCGGATCGGGTTTCCACTCACACCTGAGCCGCAGCGCACCTGAGCGCACAAAAGCCTGTTATATCACAGAACCAAAACAATTACAATCACTTACACCACCAACAGACACACGATAGCACGCTAATCGCCTCCGCCGCTCAAGCGTGTCGTGTTGGGTTGCGGACCGGGAACGCGGCGCAGGAAGGCAGATCTTGGGAATTGTGTGTGTGCTTGTGTGTGTGTGTGTGTGTGTGTGTGTGTGTGTGTGTGTGTGTGTGTGTGTGTGTGTGTGTGTGTGTGTGCGTGCATGTGTGTGTGCGTGCGCGTGTGTGTTTTAGGCGCAGAAGCAGCGCTGGAATGCGGCGTCTCCCGCAGCGGGCCGTGAATCTGCGGGGTAATGTGAACCGCAGAATAACACTCAGTAATGTGTTTATGTGACGCTCGTGTGTTTGGGTTCAGCACACGGTCTTAACACACACATAAACGCACAGACACACACACACACTCACTCACTCACTCACAAACACACTACACGCAAACTCACACACACACTCACTCACTCACTCACAAACACACTACACGCAAACTCACACACACACTCACTCACTCACTCACAAACACACTACACGCAAACTCACACACACACTCACTCACTCACTCACTCACAAACACACTACACGCAAACTCACACACACACTCACTCACTCACAAACACACACACGCAAACTCACACAAACTGTCATGAAAATAATGTCAAAGTGCAAATTATTTTTAATAAAAAAATAAATTAATTGTTATAATTTATTATTTGTTATAATTGTTGAATTGATAAAATTAGTTGTTTTATTGATTAAAAACTAAATTAAGCAAAATATAAAATGTAGCCTAATATAATTTAGTAATATTAAAAGTTTTTTAAAATATGAATTTTTATGTATCTTTATAATTTTTTTATATATTTCTATACAAATATGTTTGTCTTTATATTCATTAAAAAAAATTAAGCATATATGTTTCTTCAGAGATTAAACGATGTTTCCCTCACACAGATACACATGTATTATAATATCCTCACATCCTCATATATCCTGTATGATATATCCTCGCACGCATACAGATCCTTGAGGTCAGTGTGTTTTTTGTAGGGATCCGGGTTGTTTGAAGCAGCAGCTGTTCATAGATGGTTTGACATCAGTTGCATGCAGGTCCGTGTTTGACGTGCTCTTTTAAGTGCTGTGATGTGATGTATGTTGGTGTCATCGCACAGGTTTAGCTGAGGATTTCCTTTTGTTTAAAAGCATCTCTCTGCTATTCATCCATAGGATCCTGTTACAGGTAAAACGCTGTGATGTCACGACTCTCAGGTGGGCCGCCAAAAGCAGCTTTCAGCACCTGGGCTGGATGATATGGCAAAAAATAAAATTAAAAAAATCTTATTATTCTTATTTAAAAAATTAATAAATTAATGTTTTTTCAGGATGTTTGACCAACTGACAATAAGTTCTTTAACTAGTCAACTTAAAAACTAAATTACATCATAATTAATGTAAAATTGTCTTTATAATAAATAAAACATATATTATGTTCATTAAATTATTATAAAATTAAATATAAGTTAAACAAGCTATAAAAAATGATCGGTGGGGTATTGAGCTAAAACTTCACATACACACTCTGGGGACATCAGAGACTTCGTTTACATTTTGTAAAAAGGGGCATAATAGGTCTCCTTTAAAGTCTTCCTGGAGCGGCTACGTTCTCAATTCAAACAATGATTTGGAAAAATAATAATTTGTTTGTTATTTGTATGATCTAGGTGGTCATACGGTGTTTGCCTGCAAATACGGGATGATTGTGTATTATACAGAATGGTTGGCAACCCTATTTAAAATGCAAAAGTGAATTGTCTCAGGGGCCCCCTAGTGTTTGGGGCCCTGGACTGCAGCTCAGGTTGCCCATTAGTATAACGCGGCCCTGCAAATTACAATATTATTTTACAATACAATTTTATTTCGAGATATAGACTGTAAAAAATGCCCGTGAATTTAATGGTAAAATACTGTAAAAATGCTACAGTAAAAACCTGTTATTTGGTTAACGGTAAGTTCCCATACTATATATGGTGAAAAACTGCATTAGACATTACATGTAATTTTACAGTAGTAGACCGTATTTGGAAGTGAAAAAGAATGTGTAATTTACAGTGAATAACCGTAAACTGACATTCCCACAATTCCCTGCGTTACATTTAAAATTGAATACTTTTTTGTTGAAATAACTGTTTCTCCTAACTGATTCTCTTACCAGTTTTGTATATTAGGGTTGTATGTTACATCTAATGTTGTTAAATGAATGTTTATTGCATTATTTCAGTGTTTAGTGTTTGTGTGAATGACACTGTGCACCTTCTATATATGTTAATAATTAAAAGCTGCTTGTGTTAGGTTTTGGTTCATCATGTGACTCTCATCAGCTCCTGCTTTTGGTGGTTATCAGTGTATTACAAAGGTACAAAACAGATTTCAATACTTCAATAGGTTGGTATATTAACATTATATCAGTTAATTCAATTACGGTATTTAACTGTAAATTTAAGTTAAAACTGCAAAATCTACAATGTTGCTACCGTATCTCTTACGGTAAAATTCTGGTAATCACAGCTGCCGTTTTTTTACCGTAAATTAATTTTTTTTTTTTTTTTTTTTTTTTTTACAGTGTAGTGCAGCTGTAAACAGAATGAGTGAGGTTTGTGCTAAACGCCGTGATCTGTGGGTTTGTTTAGTGACACGCTGTCTGCTCTGGTTCGCAGATATGTGAGGGCTGGAGGGAGGCGAGCGTCAGCGCCGATGTGAAAATAGGTGGAGACAGACGTGTGCGGCGGGCTGACAGTTTGATGGCATTCTCGCTTTGTTCCATGAAATCAGAGTTGCAGCAGATGCAGCCAAACTCCCAACAGCTGTGCAGCTCTTCTGCGATCTCAGCTTACACGGCCTGGCGGGCCTCACACACACACACACACACACACACACACATGCACATGAAGATTTGCATGTGCGTTTTATATATACATATGTGTGTGTGTGAGACAGAACAATGGCTGTTTTTCTGTTTTCGTTCAGGGAAGGTCGTCTGCCGGCGCTGGATCTCTCGTATTCGTGCTCTTTGCGCTCCAGAGCTGCTTTACTGTTCTGACAGAGAAATTGGATGTGTGCGTGGAAACTTCTAAGGCCTTAAACACACGTTCTATTGTTTCTTTCGGCCTGACGCTGCTGTCGAACCCTAAACATTTTAATTGTGCAGTATACGTTGAGAAATGTGTTTCGGTGGCCTCTAGGGGACATGGCCGAGATCCCGCTGATCCAGTCCAGCTCATGTCTCATAGTTTTACCCTAGAAAAAGGAATGAGCATTTACTTTATAGTGTTTACCTAGGAAGAGCTTGACGACTTACATTTTAACCTGATCATTTAATATCCCAGTTGCAGGGAAAAAAGCCATGCAAAAATTAGCTTCATTCATTTTGACTTCAATTCTTCAGTGGAACACAAAAATAGTTGTTTAGCCGTTTTATCATGTTTTTTTGTTGTTTTTTATCTATACACATGGTATTTTTATTTATTTTATTTATAAAAATGTAATTTATATTTATTTAATATTTATTTAAATAAAAAATATATATTTATTTAATGTGTATATATATATATATATATATATATATATATATATATATATATATATATATATATATGTATATGTGTATATGTATTAATATATTTATAAGTAAATATACATTTCAGTTTAAATATGCAATATGAGTCATTTTTCAGTGAATAACAAATTCAGTTTCAGTCTGTTCTTCACATAAAGCATTATATGACTTCAGAAGACTTGAAATATAATGCACAAGAGGTATGGAGTACTGACACTTTTATGATGTTTTTTTGTCATTTTTAGTGGTCAGCAACATCTGTTTTATAGAAGAGACAAGAGAGTATCCTTGATAGAGTTTCTTTCTTTTCTTTTCTTTTTTGTGAGAAAGAAAGTCACATATGTTTACAACTACAGTACATGAAGGGGAGCCAATGATGTTTTGGTGGATTGTCACTTTAAGGGCATTATGCACCGAGTCTGAATGTTAATTTCTAATGCACTTGAGCGTGAGTCTGGTATTGAGCTTATTAGTGTAATATCAGCTGAGGTGTAGTTTACTGATGGAGTTTTATGGCTGACGGGGTCTCAGCGGGTCTGATTCGCTCTCATGTTTTCCCCATTAGTTCCAGCAAAGACCAGCCTCAAATCCTCCGCAAAACACACAACTAAGGCACGAAATGTAGGGTTGACCACGTACTACTCACTGCATTCCCACAACCACACATCGTCTGGATGGATCGCATGAGAGTTTGATGTAGTCGTAAGTCTCTGGCGCTGTCAGCCGAAGCTGTTCTTCCAACACCAGCAATAACAACTATTTCTGATCATTGTGTTCATGCTGGAGTTATTTATAGAACAATCACTGGAATAAATCACTGGTGCTGTTTATACTTTAATAAACAGCACGTTCACTCAATGATGGATTAATGAAGTGAACGCAGCTGATGGATGAGGACAGGTTTAGCACCATAACAGTGAAGCAATGAAGATGACATAATTCATTTTTTTAGATGGTAAAATTGTACTACATAAAGTCATGGCCAAAAATGTCGGCACCCTTGGTAAATATGATCAAAGAAGGCTGTGAAAATGAATCTGCATTGTTAATCCTTTTGACTTTTTATTTAAAAAATTCACAAAACTCTAACCTTTCATTGGATAATAAGAATTTAAAATGGGGAGAAATATCATTATGAAATAAATGTTTTTCTCAAATACACGTTGGACACAATTATTGGCACCCCTAGAAATTCATATGAGTAAAATATCTCATATATACAGTCAGGTCCATAAATATTGGGACATCGACACAATTCTAACATTTTTTGCTCTATACACCACCACAATGGATTTCAAATGAAACGAACAAGATGTGCTTTAACTGCAGACTGTCAGCTTTAATTTGAGGGTATTTACATCCAAATCAGGTGAACGGTGTAGGAATTACAACAGTTTGCATATGTGCCTCCCACTTGTTAAGGGACCAAAAGTAATGGGACAGAATAATAATCATAAATCAAACTTTCACTTTTTAATACTTGGTTGCAAATCCTTTGCAGTCAATTACAGCCTGAAGTCTGGAACGCATAGACATCAGCAGACGCTGGGTTTCATCCCTGGTGATGCTCTGCCAGGCCTCTACTGCAACCGTCTTCAGTTCCTGCTTGTTCTTGGGGCATTTTCCCTTCAGTTTTGTCTTCAGCAAGTGAAATGCATGCTCAATCAGATTCAGGTCAGGTGATTGACTTGGCCATTGCATAACAGTCCACTTCTTTCCCTTCAAAAACTCTTTGGTTGCTTTTGCAGTATGCTTTGGGTCATTGTCCATCTGCACTGTGAAGCGCCGTCCAGTGAGTTCTGAAGCATTTGGCTGAATATGAGCAGATAATATTGCCCGAAACACTTCAGAATTCATCCTGCTGCTTTTGTCAGCAGTCACATCATCAATAAATACAAGAGAACCAGTTCCACTGGCAGCCATACATGCCCACGCCATGACACTACCACCACCATGCTTCACTGATGAGGTGGTATGCTTAGGATCATGAGCAGTTCCTTTCCTTCTCCATACTCTTCTCTTCCCATCACTCTGGTACAAGTTGATCTTGGTCTCATCTGTCCATAGGATGTTGTTCCAGAACTGTGAAGGCTTTTTTAGACGCCTTCCTGTTTCTGAGGCTCACCAATGGTTTACGTCTTGTGGTGAACCCTCTGTATTCACTCTGGTGAAGTCTTCTCTTGATTGTTGACTTTGACACACATACACCTACCTCCTGGAGAGTGTTCTTGATCTGGCCAACTGTTGTGAAGGGTGTTTTCTTCACCAGGGAAAGAATTCTTCGGTCATCCACCACAGTTGTTTTCCGTGGTCTTTCGGGTCTTTTGGTGTTGCTGAACTCACCGGTGCGTTCCTTCTTTTTAAGAATGTTCCAAACAGTTGTTTTGGCCACGCCTAATGTTTTTGCTATCTCTCTGATGGGTTTGTTTTGTTTTTTCAGCCTAATGATGGCTTGCTTCACTGATAGTGACAGCTCTTTGGATCTCATCTTGACAGTTGACAGCAACAGATTCCAAATGCAAATAGCACACTTGAAATTAACTCTGGACCTTTTATCTGCTCGTTGTAATTGGGATAATGAGGGAATAACACACACCTGGCCATGGAACAGCTGAGAAGCCAATTGTCCCATTACTTTTGGTCCCTTAACAAGTGGGAGGCACATATGCAAACTGTTGTAATTCCTACACCGTTCACCTGATTTGGATGTAAATATCCTCAAATTAAAGCTGACAGTCTGCAGTTAAAGCACATCTTGTTCGTTTCATTTGAAATCCATTGTGGTGGTGTATAGAGCCAAAAATGTTAGAATTGTGTCGATGTCCCAATATATTTCCATTCATAATCACAATTTTGAGCACTCCAGGGTGATTATGAACATTAAATTATCCAGCCATGGCTTCCTGTTTCACAGAAATATAAATAGGAGGGAAAACAAAGCCCAAATTCCCTTAATCATCCATCATAATGAGAAAAACCAAAGAATATATTTCTGATGTGCAGCAAAAGAGTGAAGTGGCTTTAAGAAAAGAGCTAGAGCAGTGAAAATTCCCATTTCCACCATCAGGGCAATAATTAAGAATTTCCAAAAATGTTAGGAAACTGCCTGGAAGAGGACATGTCTATATCGTCCTAATGCACGGTGAAGAGGAGAGTTTGAGTGGCTAAAGACTCTCCAAGGACCACATCTGGAGAATTGCAGAAAATGGTTGAGTCTCGGGGTCAGAAACCTTAAAAAAAGTGTCAAACAGCCCCTACATCACCACATGTTGTTTAGGAGGATTTCAAGAAAAATTATCCTAGCTCATCCAAAAACAAACTCCAGCATATTCAGTTATCAGACACGACTGAAGCTTCAAATGGGACTGGCTTCTATGGTCAGATGAAACTAAAAAATGAG